>NW_025776369.1:0-81506 GCF_021130785.1 Homalodisca vitripennis
ATTTGTATTTCAGGTCCAGTCCAGTCCAGTCTTAGTCCAGCAGTTGTGGAGAGTGGATATCTTATCAGTGAACCTGTTCTTGTGAGCTCCACATAAGGTTAGTTTTAATTTTGTTCAAACATGAATTGTGAGCAATGTCAGGGATATATTGGAATCTAAAAATTTAATAAAATGCTCTAAGGATGACTGTAGTAGAAAATACCACTACCACTGTGCAGGAATAAGGGACACAGTTTTTTCCAAAATGACAGAGGAAGCAAAATTGAGTTGGTTTTGTTTAAAATGTAAGAGTCAAAAATCTGGTTCTCATAAGCTTAACAAAGCAGATGAAGCTAAGGGTTCCCCCAAACTTAATGAATCAGTGGGTTTTCAGGGTTGTGATTTTTCAGAAATTATGTCAAGTATTGATAAAAAACTTGAATTGATGCAGGGAATAAAAGGTGACCTAATTTCATTGAAAAAAGTAAATGAGGGGATAAAGATTAGTCAACAGTTTTTGTCAAATAGGTATGATCAAATTGAGGGACAGTCTAAAATGCTTACCAGAAATGGAGAAAGAAATTAAGCAGCTTAGAGCGATTGTTGATGCTAAAGACTGTCAGATAGCATTGTTGACCTCTAGAGTAAACCAGTTGGAACAGTACGGTCGTAATAAAAATCTAGAGTTTAATGAGGTTGCTGAAGTACAAGGTGAAGATGTGGAAGGAGTGGTACGATGCATAGCCAATAAAATGGGTGTGTCTTTGAAAGAGGATGATATCGAAATTGCACATCATTTGCCAAAAACAAGAAAAGAAAACCGACCAGCAACCATAATTGTTCAGTTCGCCAGAAGGAAGATCCGTGATAGACTATTGGAAGCTAGAAAAACGGATGTGACTAATGCTGAAACTACAGGACTCAAGGGAGGAAGAATTTTTGTTGGTGAGAATCTTTCCTTTTACTATCGGAATTTATTGAAGAGAGCCAAGCTTAAAGCCAGAGGACTTGACTATCAATTTGTCTGGTACAGAAATGGATTGGTTCGAGTAAAGAAGGCCCCGGATAGCAGAGTTATATTGATCGAAAAAGAGGATGACTTGGAACTAATTAAATAAGACGTAAAGTAGCAAAGCTTAGGGCAAAGAGAAATTGTTTGTGAATGGTTGATTTTGTAGCAAATAGTGATAGTGTACCTAGTAGTAGTTTTAATGATATAGAAACACTAATAAGATGTAGTAAATTAAATAATTTTACTGAGGGTATATCTATTTTACATTTAAATATTGCATCCCTGAAAAAGCATTGGGATTAATTTTTAATTGTTTTTCAGGAGTGCATTGAATTTCTGGATGTAATTGTTTTTACAGAGATAAATTTAAAGGAAAATCTGAAAGAATTGTTTAACCTCAATGATTTTGACACTTTTTTTAATATAAGAGAAAGGGGGAAGGGGGGAGGAATTTGTATTTTTGTAAGGAAAATTCATATGGTTAGCCAGTGCAGAACACTACTTTTGAAGGAATTATGTTGAATGTAAATTTTAAGATGGTAAATAGTATGTCTGTGTGTATCTTAGCTGTGTACAGACCACCTAAAACTAATATTAAGGATTTCTTAGGGGAATTGAGTAATACAATTGTAAGCATGAAAACAAGTATAAGTGTGACAATTGGAGATTTTAATTTGAATATTAAGAATAATTACTGTAATAATGTAAATGCATATAAGAACTTGATGGCTGCCAATGGATTTTTGTCATGCATAGACCAGTTCACAAGAGAGGAGATAAGACAAGATAGGGTAGTCCAGTCACTAGTTGATCATATCTATCTCAGGGCAGATAAGATAAGAGCCAGGTCTGCAATTGTGAAATTAAAGATATCTGACCATTACCCTTGCCTGCTCAACATGCAGACTTCTGTTACTAGGAATAAGCAAGTAAATATGTATGAAAGTCAAATTAAAAAATTAGATGAAAAAATGGAGATGGGTAATGGATGATAGTATGTCATCAGATGAGGCATATTTGCATTTGGATGATATAATAAATTCAATTTATAAGAGAGCAACCATTTGGAAAACAGATAAATTCAAAAAACCAAAAAAGCCTTGGATGACATGGGCTATAGTTAAGATGATAAAAACCCGTGATAGACTTTTCAAGCATCTTCAAAATAAGCCAGAAAAATAAAGACATTCAGAAAGAATACAAAATATTAAGGAATAAAATAAATAAAAACATTGTTTGGGCAAAAAGGAAATTTCATAAAGAAAATTTAGAAAAAAATTAAAAGGATATCAAAAGAACATGTGACGAAATTAATGAAATTTTGGGAAGAAAGAGAAAGATTAATTATGATGATACAATACATAGATACATGTTGAATAAAGTAGGTACATTAGAGAACATATGTGAGAAATTTGGAACGATTTACACAAAAGATATAAGCAGCATAACACATAAATGTAATACAAAGACTTATCAAATGCAGAGAAATGTATTAACAAATAACCCTGTTATGTCATGCAATACACCGTTGTATATACCATACTCAAATGCAAAACAAATTGAAAATATTTTGGGAGGAATGAAGAAGAAAAGTCCTGGCATAGATGGAATCAGAATGATGGATTTAAAGAGATTCTCTGTAAGTCTCTCAGAGCCACTATCAGTTATAATAAACAAGTAAATATCAGAAGGCAAAGTCCCAAATAAACTTAAAATAGCAATTGTTAGACCTATATACAAGTCTGGATGAGTAAAAAATTCTTGAATAAAACTAGATATACAAAGATAAAGTTTAAGGGGAGGATATAAATACATATTTACACATAGTATATGGCAAAGGTAGATTGTTGGCTCGATGAAGATCAGATTAAATGTAAGAAATTAACTAAAACACACATTCAGTTGTATATAAAGGCGGTACTGACGGAGCTATCCAGCGTGAGCCTGCGCACAAGTAACTGTTCCCTCTCCACTCTATGCTAGAGCACGTGGTACAGTCAGTGCTAAACGAACAGTTCCTTTTTTAAATTACTCATAATTTACAAAAGAATACTCAACTTTTCATTAACACTTAAAAGGCCACCATTTTTATAGAAGTAGAGACATGTGAGAGTGAGTTTCGTTGACAGGTAGACATACAAAGCAACAGCATCAGCGTACTGTATTTACTGACTTTACGTCGCCACATTGCGAGAGGGGTGCTGGGGGATGATAAAAATAATACTCTGCAGTTAGCGCTAGCTAGCTTCCTCAGTAAAACATTTCTTGAAAAGGAATAGAACAAAATAACTTACCATTCTTAATTTTTATATTTTTCAGTTTAGCCTCCCCGTAACACTTATTACAGCAATGTTTTAAAGTATCAATCCCATCAAAAATAAACTAAGCCTGCAAATTTAATCACCTCTCACCTGTCATTCCTCATGTACTGTACAATTTTCAGCTTTAAAAAATACATGAAACTGAATCAGGCTTATAAGGCTGTTATGACTCACAATTACGTAGATCATACTGAAAGCTATTACAACTAAACTAGTTCAGTTAACATTCAAACGTTTGTCCATTTGGTATAAGTTAAATACAAAGTAACAGAGATTCCTGGCATGGCTTGAAAATCTGCTCGAACCTCAGATTTTTTTCTATCTTCACAAATTACTACGTTGGAACAACAATAAATGTCTACACCATAAATCTCTATCCAGAACATTGGTGCATTACGTTAACTGATAAAAGATTATCTATTTTTACATGGAAACCTTGTTAACATGGTGACATTTGGCAGTGATTTCAAGAAGGTTTCAAAACTTCTTTGAGAAAATATATATTCTAAGCCATGTATAAATTAAAATTAAATACTAAATAAATTGCAGGCAGGGAAGGTATACTCTTGTTATTTGGAATAGTTTTATCAAACAATTGTTTACCTTTTAGAAGCAATCAAATAGTTTGAAGAATTGACTTACAACTTTGTTTCTCTGTTATCACAGAATCATATTCTCATTTTTATGTTTGGTTGTTGCAGCACTTGTTGTCATAAGTAGAAAAGTTAGTTTATTCACTGTTACTATATTTAATAGGCCTTGTAATATTGTATGTCTTCTGAATGTGTCTGTATTTCTTAAACTAACCCAAAATCTGCATTTATTAAACTTCTATTTTAATATGATATTATTTTCCAGCTAGTATGGGTGATGAAGACAAAGCAGAGCCAAAAGTACGGCTGTCACAGCGGCGAAACAAAATAATAATCACCAAATGTAAGAAAACTTCACCACAGGCCATATCAAAACCCACAGAAGATTCCAGGAAAGTAAATGGAGAATCGATTAATGAAAACAAAAGTAAAGATCTGGTAAGTATTGAACCAGTTGAAGATAAAACTCCAGAAGAGTTGGATTCAATCCAAACGTCCAGACCTGCAAAAAGAAAACATACAGATACTTTAGAGGAAGATATCATCATAATAGAAAATGACACTGTGAGAAATGAAGAAGAAATAGATGATGGAAGTGATGGAAAAGATGAAACATCATCAGTTGAGTTTAAGGGGTTTAAGAAAAGAATACTAGCTCAAATAGAGAAATTGAAAGATGACAATACTAATCAGGATAAAAATGACTCTATATCTGGTCCTGCACCAGGAGCTGCAAAACCTAACCTCAGGCCACGAATATCAAAGATAAATAAGGTAAAAAAGAAGACAACAGCAAATGGCAAGAAAGGAAGTGAAGGAGACAGCGATGAAAATCAAGCAGTGTCTCAGGCTGAGTATGCTCAGTATCTTGGCCTGCAACCAACTATGCAGTTCACGTGTTACCGTTGTGATGAGAAAGGATTTCCATCGATGTTGGCTTTGAATATGCATCAACGAGGATGTGGAGAAGCTGAGAAGTCCAGCTTCATTACAAATCTTCAGTCTGATACAATGCCTCCCTCTGATCCTAATATGAATATGAATCCAAATTTTAGAATAACAAGAAAAGTTTATCTATGTTCTGCTTGTGGTACGTATTACGAAAATTGGCATCTATTTTTACACATGCGAGATGTACATAAAAAACACATTTGTTTGTTTTGCCTTACGATGTTTGCAACTGCAGACAAACTTGCTGACCATTTGAAAACTTCACATAAAATACAAGAGAGTACCTTTAAGTCAAGTGAAGAATTTCAAAATTCCTACAAAGGTTCATGCTATTTAATTTGTTGTACGTGTGAAAATGTGTTCAATGAAAGAGAAGATTATTTTCACCATCACTGCATAGTAAATGACCCAACAGCTAAATGCACCCTTTGTGGAGTGAAATGTGGCCACAACTACACTTGTCCAAAGAGTAATACACCTAGGGCTCTAACTCAAAGCTTAGGTGTTGGTAGCCATCCAACGTCTATCAGTAAGGCACAGTCTGCAACTCTTACCAAATACAACTTAGCAGTCTCTAAAAACAGTAAACCTGGACAACTATGGATGGGTAAGAAAACCAAGGCCCTTCAGTCATCAGATAATAATGAATGGATGGATAAGAAAACCAAGACCCTTCAGTCATCAGATAATGATGAAGACTATGATATAAGTCTTGCTGCCAGCTTTTGTCATGTAGATATTCCTGATGGTTCTGGGGAACATGATAAAAGTGGAACAGAAGAAAGTCCTATTGTTATAGGAGATGACAGCCCAATACCGAATACTAATTTAGCTATTGAAGAAGAAAGAGAGCCTTCTGAGACGTTACAGCAGAATCGAGAAGAAAATAATTCAACTGAGACGGACATTCAGCCTGCTGAAACTAATCCAGAAACAACTGAACCTACTGTTGAGCAAGAAAATCGGCAAGTAAATCCAAAGAATAGTGAAGAAAATGGAGAAGAAGATTGTTCATCTGAAACAGAATCAGAAGACACTAATAATAAACCTATAGAAGAGGAACAACCGATACAAGACAGTAATGTTGACAGTGATAAGCATAATGATGAAATAGTGGAAAGAAACTTATCAGAGGAGTTAATATCAAAAGAATTGAGTGATCAGAAAGAAATGGATCACAATGATATAGATGAATCTTCAAAAGAGCAAGAACAGCTTGGTGATAGTGAACTTAAAGAAGATTCTATTACCACTACAATGAATGTTGATAAAACTTCCAATGTTAATGCTGACGTTTTACCACCACAAAATAATAAGGATGCCTCTATGTCATCTGACTTAGATGATGAACCTGAAACTCATTTAAGTGTTAATCAAGAAGATTCTGATTCATCTTCAGATGAAAGTCATGATGATGATGAAGAAGATGATAAAAAGAAGACAGACAGCAATCTGTCAGTTGATCTTGATAAAGACAACTTATCTTCGGATAGTGATGATAGTGATAAGTCTATTTTGGAAGTGGATGAAAAATCCAAGGAGCTCTCAAAAGTCAACTTGGAAGACAATAAAAACGACCCTGATGAAGCTGTTTCAGAAGAAACAGAAGAAAAAAATACAGTTTCTGATGAAGGATCAAAAGACTTTCATATTGATACTGATCCTCTAACAGGCAAACATATAGAAAATGATAATAAAACATTAAATGATGTATTAGAAGAACCTCATCTCCCGCCTCCAGAAGAAGTCAATGATGGGATACCTCTTGCTGGGGAAGATGCACCTGCTATGACTCTCACTTTAGAAGATAAACTTGAAAATACTAGTTCACAATCTGTTGTCAAAGAATGTGTTCGTACTTCTTGTTTAAACTGTGTGTATTGTAGTCACGCAATAAAAATTGCTGTCAATATATTACCCTCTACTTCAACAGCTGAGACTAAAACTTCACCTGATATATTACGCTCTACTTCAACAACAGAACCTAAAACTCCACGTAATATATTACCCTCTACTTCAACAACAGAACCTAAAACTCCACCTGAGCCAATTGAGGAAGATTTGTCTAATTGGGCTTTAATAGATCACAGTTATTGTCTAATTCCTGGTAAATCTAAGCAGGATGAGAATGAAGAAACAGAACCTCCTATTTCTGAAATAGCACCGGTTGAAGACACACTTGAAGCTTTACCAGAGGAGACTCCAGCACCTCGAGGCCATAGTTCCAGCATAGATCATGCCTATGCAACCTTAAATAGCACTGTTACTGACAGTACAACAACAGCCACAGTTCCCATCGAACAACCTCTCATAACAGAACCTCCTGCCACTCCTTCTGCAACGCCTCCTCCAACAGTTTGAACCTCCAACAGAGTCACTTTCAAGTAACAAAAAGAAACAGAAGTCACCCAAGAAGAAAAAAACATGTTACAAATAGTTCATCATCAAGTGATTCTAGCAGTGATTCAGATTCTTCCAATTGGAGTTGCAGATCAAACTGTAGTTGTTCAAGCTCTAGTTCCAATAGTTCCAGTTCATCTAGTTCCGATTCTGACAGTTCAACATCGGAAGGCAGACGAAGACTTGCAGCTAGAAAAGAGAAGAAGAAAGAAAGGTTAAAACATAAACATCATAAAGAAGAGCTGACTCCTACTCCTGAGGAACCTCCACCACCTCCTCCAGATGAAGATCCTGTTGTCGATGCTCCTGCAGAAGCAGTTGAATTACCAATAAGAGAATCAGATTTAGACACAGATGAGTCATCTACTGATGAAGATTTCTATGACAAGTATCCGCAGAGCCAGGCCAAACAGCAGATGGAGGAGAGAAACTTGATGTTGTTGGCTAGTGTTGCACTTGTGAATGATGGAACGGTTTCTCCACCACCTCCAACACTGCCCCCACCGCCACCACCTCCACCAACACCACCACCACCAGTAGCTCCTACTGTTGAGGAAACATCTCCTCCGCCACCTGTTATTAGAAGAAAGGTTAAAAATAAGAGAAGACGAAGATCCCAACAAAGTAAAAAGTTTACAAGTAAAACCGGGTCACCACATCAGCAGATTAAACCTTCTACGTCAATGAATATACCGAGTGCAACGTCTACTCCAGTTTCCTTGGTGTCAACAAACCATCATAATCTGATAACAAAAGTCGCTTCACCCCTCCGTACACCCATCGCTACTTTGCAGTCGGATGCAACAGCAGGCAGTGGTTTCTGAGAATGAAAGTGCACGATTCTCAAAGAGAAAACGTGTGTGCGCAACAAATTCTGCGGTTACTCAAGTGAAGAAGAAGAACAAGAGAAGCCAAGTTTGAAATGGAGAAAAGTAGAGACAGCCCCGTCGCCTCAACTTCCACCCTCCGGACTGAACTTCCAGCCAACCCTGTCGATACAGAGGCCACAAGTTGCACCGTTACAGATAAAAAGACCAAAACGGAGTGAGTGAATCCAGTAAAAGTGACGAGGAAGAGGAGGAAGAAGACAGGAGAGTACCTGTGAAAAAAGCAGATTCGAGCAACAGCAGTAGCAGCAGTAGTAGTAGTGAAAGTGAGAACGAAGCGGACTCCAAAGAAAATGTTCAAAAGGAGCAGACTGAAAAAAGTGACGATTTATACTGTTATTGCCAGTGCCCTTATGATGAAGTGTCGGATATGATCGCGTGTGATGGCCAGGATTGTACGATAGAGTGGTTTCACTTTGAGTGTGTTGGTATCATGGTACCACCGAAATGTAAGTGGTACTGTCCCGATTGTAGAAAAAGGAGAGACTTGATGTAAATAATTTTTGTTTGTGTACTGAAATCAAGGTAGGCCTCCATTTTTTTGTGCCAGGATTGTTTTAAGAAATATCTCTTGTTACACATAATAATTGACATTTTTTAGATTGATGTAGTTACTACATTGTCATATGTATTTAACAGTTATGATCTGACAGCAATACTACTATCACAGTCATATTTAGCTTCTTATGATCGCTATGATGTGAAATCATATGGCAGAAAAACATACCCATTTATATACTTATGATGATTTTATTATGAAATATCACACAGGCTTGTGGACGTGACTTTGATATTTCTTGAGAGATTCAAAACAAATTTGGAAAAATGCGTGCATATTTCCGGGAAATTTTAGTAAGTCAGCCCAATTCCATTATAAATCTCAAGCTGCAGCTGGTTAGAATTTTGTATATATTAGTAGACCTTGCGCCCCTTGCGGACAGGGCTCTGATTGGTCGAGAGGGGGTCACGTGATCCAAGATGGCGGGCCGCGCATGCGCAGAGGGAGAAATTCCCACATGTGCGGGAGAAATTCCCTCATGTGCGGGAGAAATTCCCTCCTCACACTCTTATCCTAGTGTTTTGGGGTGATTTTGGGTGTCAAAAATCGTTGTTTTTTCGGTAAAATCGGTGATTTTGGGTGTCAAAATCGGTGTTTTTTCGGTAAAATCGGTGATTTGTTGGGTCCGGTGAGGGAGAAACGAGGGACGGAGGGAATTCCAACATGGCTGCGCCCATGTATCACGTGATCAAAAAAAAAAAAAACCATTATGGCCGCGCCCACGTAAACATAACCTCACTTTCTTAGATGGCGGTGCCCGTGGCGCGCGCTGGCGGGAGAAATTCCCTAGGGTTCCCCTCACACTACAAAATAATTATTTATATATAATAATAATATAGATAAAAATTAAGTAAGACGTTATCTGAGTGTGGTTGCGGAACACTCGTACTGTGTATGGAACACAGTACCCAGGTTAAGCATTACCGAGGTATAGGAGTCTGTCCAGTCTGAAACTGGTTGTCACTCCACGACCCGATAATGCCCCGTCCCTTGGAAAGTGAATTTTTGAAACCAATTGAAGAATTTAAAATGGAAAGTGAATTTTTGAAACCAATTGAAGAATTTAAAATGGAAAGTGAATTTTGAAACCAATTGAAGTTAGAGCTGGAGTTACCTCGGGAGGTATATGTTGAACCTCCCCACGATTAACGCTCGGCACGTGGGACATGTGTGTACTCTGTCGGCACAGGCCCGACAGAGAGTATGACCGCACAGCCGAAGAGCAACCGTGGGAAGATTCACCATACACACAGGACACTCAACTTTACGCGGCTGTGACAGAGGGGTCTCCTCGGCGTCCGGGGGTGGAGGAGTGGTGTTATTACGCCTGGCATCCTCCATTCTTTCCCCAACGGATCGTAGGAAATTCTCCAAGTCCTCACGAAGCTCCCGCCAAGTTTGCGGGGCGAGTCTGATCTGTCGCCTATGGTCGGTATCTAGAAGGATGCGACTGGCCGTCCATTGCAGCTCCCGCATCAGTACTCGGATACTGTGGAGGGCCGCAATACATTCCCGCGCCTCCCAATCACTGACCCTGGGCTAAAACAGAAGAAGAAGAAGAAAGATTACATCACTTGTAAACAAGTCATAATGTACAATTCGAGTAATTCAATACCGCGTACCGTAGGCTGAATTTGTGGGAGCTCCGGTGACGGAGGTATTGAGGGGGCGTACTCTGACGACGATAGGAGCGTAGAGCCAGACTCCGTTGACGATCCGCCGGCCGGTGAGAGGCCTGAGAGGCCATCATGGAATGGTACCGGGGAGGGCGGGCGAGTCGGAGGAGTGCGTGACGGTGCGACAGAGGGATTCGCCACTTCCACGACCCTGGGCTAAAACAGAAGAAGAAGAAAGATTACATCACTTGTAAACAAGTCATAATGTACAATTAAAGTAATTCAATATCGCGTACCGTAGGCTGAATTTGTGGGAGCTCCGGTGACGGAGGTATTGAGGGGGCGTACTCTGGCGACGATAGGAACGTAGAGGCGGACTCCGTTGACGATCCGCCGGTCGGTGAGAGGTCATCACGGAGTGGTACCGGGGAGGGCGGGCGAGTTGGAGGAGTGGGTGACGGTGCGACAGAGGCGTCTACGGAACGGCGCCTCTGAGAGGTGTCATAGCTGTTATCGTCACTGCCCGCAGGCAGTGACCATCCCCAAACGCCTGTCCTCTGAACAGCTGCAGACTGTGATTGAGACAGCAATGCAGGCTGCAGTGAGCTGATCTGTACATATACATACACCCTCAGATATGCTATTTATCACACATCCGTAAATTGTACTTTCAATTGATGGAACTAACCCTTTGATCCAGACTAGTTTCATCCCAGACCTCCTGCGGCTCGTTCAGGCGATCCAGCAGTTCCGTGATCTCCCTATCGTGCTCTTGACTCTCCGCCCGGTCAAGAGCCTCGACAAGGTCGGACTCTGCAAACATCTGTAAAACACGAGGAGAATCATCAGTGTACGCCGCTAACCGTTCAATATCGGTACATAGATGAGAGAATGGTTATTACCTGCCCAAGATCCTCGTCACAGAACTCCATGTAGTCCTCCACACGTCTCTTTTACAAAAAAAAAAACAAACCCGTTAGTCATAAATTCCTTAAGGTAGTACATACGTAAAGTGTAACACGTAAAATATCACAGTAAAACTCACAATAGGCCTGAAACGGTGAGGAGCCAACGAAAAGACATCCTCTATCACGCAGATAGGTCGCGCCGTCTGCAAATAATACAGAGGATATAAAAATTGAAAAAACCTGTCATATGACGAAAAAAAAACAACATTAGTACTATTTTACGTACCGTAGTGGGAATGGGTACCGGCTCACTGCGGGGTCTGGCGGGGTCCTAAAACAATATTTATAAGTTATGCGATACATGTGCTAGACAACAACAACAACAACAACAGAAAACAAACACGAAACAAACACTCACTTCCTGACCTCTGCGAGACCACCCGCTCACCGACCAACCTCCACGCGATGTCGATGGTCGAGCCTGCAAATAATTCTGTATCAGTAATAGATTTCATTAAAGTGTAGGCATAACGGTGTTGAATATAAACGTACCAAGTCTATGGCTCCATCATCGTTCCCTGTCCAACCGTTTGTAGACGCCGTCGAGGGTTGTTCCTAAACATTAATCGAACATTACTAAATACATCAGTAAAACAGTATAACATTTACATGAAATTATTGCATGACTTACGTCTTCACTGCCGGCTGATACCACACTCAGGAGTGCGAGAATCAACAGCAATACTGTAGTGTTCCCGATCCTGGCTCTAGGGGCACAACACAGTACTCCCAGCATGACCACGAACATGGTGGTGGCCATGAGGAAGCAGACTATGGCTAAACGTTCACAGTCGGACATGATAGGAAAGTGCAGGATACACACGCGTCCTCTGCTTATATGCAGCCGGACCGCATCCTGTCACATGTGCTGGTACAAGGTGACCTTCGTTCCACACCACCCATGAGGTCAGGTCTTAGGCGCGTTCTTTTTGTTAACCGAGAGCATCCCCAGTAGGCCTAACCTCTCGGGTGATGAGCCCCAACCATCGCTCATCACAGGTGGTAGCCATTCCATGACAAATTTGCTACCTCCCAACATATTTTTTTTTGTACCTCACCAATGACAGGACTTCTCAACTCAATGCCGAAACCCTGTCTCTCGGTGAGATACGTTTTATTTTATACTTTATTTTTTATTTTTTTATCCTCGCGAGTGTAACAAGTAACTTTACTCGGAGAAGCCTTTCAATGTAACTCGTAAAACACTCGCAAAGACTTTTTTTATTTTTTATTTTTATTTATTTTACAGCATCTAGAGCGAGGTACATACCCCTGGACTTACGGAGTTTAGGCCTGCCATAGAGGTATCTGTCACACACATACACACACACACAACTGCTCCCGGTCTTACGGAGTTTAGGCCTGCCGTAAGAGCAGTTGAAAGCCCCAGGACTTACAGAGTTTAGGCCTGCCTTAGGAGCTTACCACTCACTCACCCCGCCCCGCTCTAGAGCTTTTTTCAAAGCACAAGCATAAGTGAAGCCACTATTATGTTGAGGCAGAATACAGTGAGTATCGGAAACGATTGCTTCCTGACTTTCAACTACATTTCTATCAACTACGTTATTATGAAAGCTGGACAGAAAGTTGACCTTTTCAAGTCCTTTAGTATATACAGTAGCAAAGGGTTTACAAAGAGCGCGTATCAGCTCCTCATCGTACTCTATACCACCCTCCTCCCACTTGATGTTGTGAAAGTGGCGCTCCAGCCACCGAGCGGTTCTGGCCATTTTAGAATTTAACTCCCCCTTATCGTATGGAGGCTTGAATACGATGTGTGCACGAAAGAGATGACTGATTATTACAAACTCTTTTACAATAAATCGATTGTCATTATCTTTAAAAGCGTGAAACTCAACTATCGCCTCCATTTGGCCACCGTTTGAAAAGTTCAATTTCGAGAGACAGCCTGTGAGCTATGCGACTAGGGAGGAGGTCACTGTCACTGTTTTCAATTGCGGTTTTAACAGGCTCCTCAATCAAGAACAGGTCTCTCAATACGATGTACATCAGTGGGATGTTGGCAGTGAACTGATCCCACTCGTGCTTGTTAAGAGTTAAAGTATGCTCCCCGTCAAAGAGAAACACGTGCATACGGCCGAAAACATTTGTGACCTTGATATCCTCCTCCTCCGTGTCTGATTTAATATAAAATTTGGTTTTATTCTCCAGAGCCAGGGTTACGGAATTGAAGTGTTGTGAAAACTCGTTAAACACATCGAATGACCAATAAACGCAACCCTTTTTACCCTTAAACAGTATTCCGAGAGAGTCACCCCGGTTTTTAACAAAACCCACAATCACACACTTTGAAAGATCACAATCAATAAAATAAACAGACTTAAGAAAAGTTCCCGTTAACGAGTTTATAGGCTCTTTGCGTCTTGGGATCCTCGTAGGCTCCAGGTCCATAGCCGTTGATGGGTCCTCCATGGTCTCGGTCTCGGTCTTGTATGACCGTACCTTCCACAGTACCCCTTATATACTTTAATCCTCCGAATTTAGACCAATCAGAGACGCGCTTATTTTGACCAATGAGATTTTTTAGCAGGTGGTTCTTCCCCCTCCACCTCCTCCCGTTCGTATGTGAGAGGATCTATCAAAAAAGAGACAGTAATTTTGTCACAGCCCCTCACATCCCAGGCGTCGCCATGGGATGTTAAATTATCACAGTCGATGTTTTTACACCCTTTAAATATCCCGTCCTTGTACAAGCAAGCGTGTACATACGCTTTGATACCCTTTTTATACCCATTCAGCTTCACATCATCCTCTCTGCAAAATCTAACCCTAATTCTGTCAAAACCCGTCACATCATAAAACGCGCTATTAGGTGTGAAATTAGCACAGTCGAGGTATTTACATGTTTTCATCTTTCCGTCCTTCCACAAGGAAGTGTACACTCCAGCTTTTATACCCTCTCTATACCTATTTAGAGCCTGTTTAATAGGATTATTCTCCCCCTCCCCACCGTAGGCCTCGGGGTCATCGTCTACCTCAAAACGAATCTCAATTTTGTTAAAATCCTTAACATCGTAAAAGCTGGCATTGGATGTAAACTGAATGCAGTTGAAGTATCCCAATGATCTCATCTCTACTCCTTCCTTATGACCGCTGATGTATAGCCCCATCGTTGCGAGAGTGTTCAACACTGGGTAGGTAATGTACATCGGCGTAGGAGTCGCTCAATTTATACCTAACGATCCCCACCACCAACACCACCACCACCACCACCACTATTACATCATACGTTTTACGTTACCGGTAAGCAGGGTGTACGCCATGTGGGAGTCATGCAAGAGGAGACAGTATGCCGTCGTGTTTGCCGGAAAATTATTTTTCACCTCAAATTCCAATCTCACGTCTACTGGTCCCGACTTGATCGAATCGTTCTGTTTAGAACAATCAATCACATAGAGTGGTGCGTGGGACTTGAATTTTTCAAAATCAACGGTAGACGCTCCCGGTTTCTGATAGTACGAGCTTTGGAATCTTGTAAACATCTCGTAAAAAATGCACAAGTCACCGTGGACATTGTCGTAAGGATAATATTGCGAATTCAAATACAGTCTTACATTTGTCAGGTCGCAACGGTCAAAAGAAGACGCATCCTTTTTCAGATCATTTTTTCTTCCTGTCTGAAATGCCAAAACAACGTAGCGGGGTTTCTCAATTTGAGAACTCGTTTTTATCGTCCAACTCTGACGAGTCGTTTGTGGTAAAGAGGGGTATTCGTGAATTTCCCAGGACCGAAACGGCAGGTGAATCAGAGTATCTTTCTCAATAACACGAAATAATTTCAATTTGTAACTGTCGGATACAGTAATGTGTGGAACACGCCAGTAGAGCGAGGTTATTTCAAAGTCGAGGTTAACCGCATCCGTGCTTTTGACCGCGTTAATGTCGGTAGCCGACCTCAAGATAATCAGTTCCTGTCTGACATTGACCACGATCTTTTTATAATCCTCGGCAAAACCCAGCAACAGTTTTAGAGGCACTGAATATGTAAATTCACTGGCCTGACCGGTTTCACCCGGACCTAGCCAACATGCATTCAAGAGACCAGCCTCCTCCTCTTTCCTGATGGAAATCAGTCCTTTTATTGTACTTGTAATACCTACATTTTTCACCCTGTCAACCTCTATACCGCCGATCTCGTACCTTATATCGTCGAATAAAAATGCAATAGCGTTGTTTATTAATGTAACACTGGCCGCGGCCCCATCCGCCTTCTTGGCACGCACTTTTCCGCTGATGTGTAAACTGCTTTCGAACGGTGCTGTAATTATATCCTGTTGACTGATTGGAATCCTGATTTCGTCGTTATTCTTTAGAGTTGACGAGGCGTACGGTTTGTGAGAGTGAAACTCCCAACCGGTTATCGCCTCATCGTACTCGACGGCCGATTCTATCGATAGCAGAGCCATACTTAAAACCCAGCGATCTAATAAACTTGATGTTCTTAGGTGTTAACACCGCGGTCTTTTGTGATCGAATGAGGGGAACGGTGTACGGCACTTCTCTAAATACTAGGCCCATTGCCGTTTCCTTATGTGTATACGTAACGATAACGGTTCGTTTCTAAAGTTTATCAATTCACCGGTCTGGTCTTTGAGAGAGACAGCTATATTGTTCACCCTACGGACGTTCACAGGTAAATAGATGACTGTGCTCGGTTTCTCGACTATTTTATACCCTGGAGCGACTTCAGGGTAAAACTCATGCAGCACATGTCCTTCTACACCGTTTTGAAAGGATCCTCGGGCGATATTACACTCAACACGTATCGTGTTTACCGTCATAATACTGACGGGGAGGTCGGACATGTGGACTCTATTAGGCTCGAGCATTTTCGCGGTGAAACCTAGTACAGGAGCTAGGGATCCCGATATTTCGAAATGTATCGCTTCACTGCACGATACTTCGGACCTTAGAGTGTTATTGTTTGCCTTAAGACTGAACGTCACGCCTCCGTCAATGTGCGACTTGATATATTCTTCGATGTTTTCAATTTCGTACGACCCTTCATCTATTACTATCTCTTTACCGTTTCCGTAGTGAAACTTGTCATTTACACCCTTTTCAATGTTCGGAATTGTATAGTACGTGGACAGGTCAATTAGGCCGATTTCGTACTCCCCATCGCTCAAATCCATTGGTGGAAAGACCTCACAAGATACGTACGGGGCCACACCGCTAAGTGAAAACATTGTTTGCTAGAAACTTCAAACACAAGTGTCCGCAGACTACTGAGTCATCAGACTGTTTACGCTCATAGTTATACTGTACACTGACACCGGACCCAAAGTAAGATACGAGTTCTACCGGCGGTCTCAGATTACCAAAACTGTCAAAGTAGTACACTCTATTTCCTAGTTTCTTATAACAGACCCAGTGCGTTCCTTCACCTCGTGAACTGTCCAGATTTACTATGGCCGACTCGTACAGCCGCGGGGTCTTGGGCAGTGTGTCCCTCATGTATACACCTCGAAAGTTCGGAATATCGAGTAACCTCGCGTAACGGATCAATTCGTGGTTTGTTAGAGGTTTTATCGGTATCGAGATTGTTGTTTTTTTTTTTTACAACACCTCTTCCTTTTCCTCACCCCACCACCACCTCCCCTCTTTGGGTAAGGTTTCAGGTAGAGACCTCGCCCTTTTGACTTACCCCTCCCTCGCTTTGTCTTTGTTTTTTTCTTTCTCCCACCCCCAAACGCTGTTTTAGCTTTCATGGCCGCAGTCACTGCTAAGGCCGCAGCCTTTTCTCCTACACTAGCGTCTCCTGATTTCACCCTTTGCCAAGCTCTTCTGGCCAATTCTTTGTCGGCCTCTCGCCTGTGTTCCAAATCCGTATATTTCGAGTACGCTATATCGTGGATTCTACAGAATTCGTCCAACTTATTAATACCCTTCTCGCCACGTGCAAGTCTCTCAGACAATCTTGTGCCGGGCCCGCAGTAACGAAAACCCCCGGGGAGGTGTAATTCAACTGGTAAAGCGTCAACAGCACGGTTTATTATGGTGCCTACAGCGGGCAGTGCGTTTCTCAGCGCGCTGGTCACTATACCTCTGCCCCGCTTGACAGCTCGTTTCACTCTGTTTTGATTTACGCTTGTGATTCGCCATTTATATACCGTATCACTTTATACAACTGTTTGAGTAGCGATTCACGCACACAAGTAATCTGCAGTACGTCGAAGATGTCCGCCTCGGATTTCGTGACAGTACCGGTAAACTCGTCAAACTCCAGCACGTAACTGTCTGTTATAAAGTAAATACGACCGTTTATATACCTGAATCCACCCTTTATAGATCCTGGAACACCTGGGAGTACGCTTGAGGTCATCCCTAACGTGGTGTCTGTGAGGGTGCATTCGTTCAACTCTACGACAAACTTGTCATCGACAAAGAAGTAGGTCTTACCCATATTACTGTTTAACGCTGCATTGACTTTCTTAATTCTGTTATGTACGATTCTGCTAATGGGTCTTTGATTGGACAGTCTAAGTGACGGGTAATCTATAACGTATAAAGTCCTGTCCACAATCATGACTACGTCTCCGTCCGGTCTCTGGTACACGGCTGAGACATTATTAAAGTTCGACGGTAAAAATGTCAACAACCTACTTATATCTCGATCTCACCACCCTGCTCACCGGGTCCCTAAAGTATGGGTTGACAATGTTGAACCTGATCCACTCGTCTTTATCGGTTAAGTGTATAGCGTCCAGCGTCGGAGCCAGTAGTTTGTACATACCGTAATAGACTTCGCTCAGTACTCTCACTAGGTAATTCACGGTCACCGCGTCACTCATGTCGGTAGGATCTCTCAGATTAGTGATTTTACCGGTTTGCGCGTTCCAATCTTGCACCGCTCTGGTCATGGCGTGTTTTTTGAAAGTATTTGAGATTAACAGCTTCACCCTCGTATAGAGGCTCTTCAATCTCGCTCAGACGCTTATGTCCAAAACTCCAATGCCCGTCTTTGCCTATTTGGGGTATACGACTATCTACATACCGTTTAGTCGTAGCGTCCTTAGGCTCGACTGGCCATCCAACGCTGCGGAGTCTGAAATTATTGAAAGTAACGGTAGAATCTCTGATACTCTTGATAGGTGTAAGGTTATGTAGTTGTGACAGAGTGACAGCGTCGTTTAATCCTTCACCATCGCTCAGGTTGATTATTCTTCTCTTTTTAGCGTCTATTATCTCAGTATCGAACGTTAATGTTCTTTTATTTAGCGTTCGCAAGTTGACGGCATCCGCTTCGTTCGTAGGGTTAGCTACGTTAGGTATTCTGTTATTTCTGGCATCGAGTTTGAGTGTCTTGAGCATATACAGGGTCACATCTGTTTTAGTGCCATTTAATTTCTTGTCCAAGGTCTGCAGGTTTATAGCGTCTAGACTCTGCTGGGCGTCGGCCACGTTACATAACCGCTTGCCCTTGATATCGTAATCACCGTCTACCGTTATGCGAAACCCGACCCCAGGAGGGCCTCTTTTACCGGTCTCGCCACCGGTGCGACCAAACTTGTCCACGCTCATTTTGAAACTGTAATCTAAGAGAACATCCTTTACTTTTTATACCAATGCTCTATACCTGGAATTTCCTCTACCACGGATGAGTTTCAACTCCCTCAACTCTTCCACGATGTTTATAATTTCGTTTTTATGACCCGTATTACCCGCCTCAGCTGAACCTATTAAAACCTTTAATCTCTCACACAATTCATTCGGATCGTCGTAATACACGGGATCAGGGTTTGACATGTCCTTGAAGCCTTTGCCCGAGTAAGCTTTGGGAAATAGTTTTGAAATGACAAGTTCGTATTTTGTCGATTTGTTACGGTTTATGGTACTTTTATAATTGTAACCTCTTTTGTGAGCGTGTGTCCTGTTCAATATATCCTTGTAAGTGACCAAATCAGTTTCATCGTAATGTAATGGTGCGCGTTTAAAGACCAATTCGTACAGACCTTTCGTAGGTTTGTAGTACACATCATCTATGACTATACTGCCGTTACTATCGAAATTTAACACTTTGTTTCCAATCATTAGTGTGCCGTTATCATAGCGTGGTCCGTATATGGAATCAATCTTTCTTTGACTGGGAATGTCCTTCATCAGTGACTTCATGTACTTGACTGTAAGTGCATTTTGGAATGTGTTTTCCACCCATTGTGAAGCCTCTAGTTGTCCTTTAGCGGTGGAAAGGATATCGCTTGCTTCGGGTAAAGGTGGATCACTAGTCTCCAGCACTTCGTCGTCCTGTAAGTAAGCGGGTACTCTCGGAGATGATGTTACAGCGGGAGAGAAGAGTTCCTCTTTTATCTCCTGCTGCTCTTCATCAGGTTCGATTTTTATATTTTCGGAATTCTTGGTTTTCTTTCGCAGTTCAGACAGGAGTGGTTTGTACTGGTTTTCCAGACGTATCTCGGTAGACAGAGTCCCTTGTTTAAACTCCTTATACTTTCGCCTGATGGCCGTTCTCAACTTTGATATCTCGGCTGTAAGCTGTTTCTCGTTCCGCTCCATTTTTATCAATGATGTCACCATCTGTCCGTTTAACATTTATATACGCTTTCCTCATTTGCTCAAAAACATGTGATACATCAATACCTCTGCACTCATCGTATCTTGGAACGAAATGAACCTTCACTCTGTCGTCAAATCTTACCTTCTTCTTGTTTGGCTCCATATTGCACACTGACCGTGTCCGTGTTGAGTTGACACTTTTAACTACGGTAGTTCGACTTGTCTGAAAAACATTGCGCGTTTCTTGTGTTTTCTAAGGTAGTGTATAATGTCACCAAGTGACGCTACCGTACCCAGTTTCCTGAAGTAGACTGATCTCGGTATTTGCACTTGCGCTCGTGATCTAAATACAAACGTCCTCTTCCATCCGTCTCTCCACTGCGGGATCTCGGCCACCGTGTACTTGTCATTCTCTACCGTCTTATCCATGTACTCTTTTAACCGAGCGATAGGGTTCCTCACCCTACCGTGTATATGGATCAGGTATGAGTTGAGTAGCCAGAACTCACAAGGATTGGCTCCTGTAAATCTCCTCCACGCCTCAAACTGATCACGGTTTGTAATACTATACACTCCGTCCGTCAGACTTATTCCGAACATTTCACAGTACATAGGGACAGTTGGTAAGGCCACCTTTAGAAATTCTGAAGTAAAGAGGCTCTGGCACAGATTATTTACAGCCGCAAACTCTTTGTTTCTCTCGCCTCTCGGTAGTCCACGTGGGGTCGGCCCGTACGCCACGTTATAGCTGATGTCGCTGTAGCATTTCGAGGCCAGTGCTTGTCTGTAGATTGTAACGGGTTTCCTAATAGGTATAGTTCGCTCCGTGAGAATGATGCAACGTGAGGTGTGTGGGACTTTACAAGCGTACTCCAACATCTTTATACAGACTTGGGCAAAGTATATACCGCCGTGTGCGTTCCTCAGCGGTACAAGCTTACCGAATTGGTCTGGAAACGGTCTGAATCGGGACAAGAGGTTCTGCGATTCCCGCACAGTACACTTTAACATGTCTTCGTGGTATACAACGAGTTCAAACGGTACACCTTTCTCTTGGCTCTTTTTCAAAAATTCTATCCAGATATCGCGGTTATAAAACCGTTCGCTGGACGAAATCATTAACAGAATTACAGGAGGAATGGTTGCACTGTACTGTCCTTGGCGTTTGTGTCTCCAACACCTTCTATTGAAAAGGAAACCGTGTGGTGGTCGTCTGCTACAGTAATTACCGCAAAATTTTTTCTTGTCCGGGTAGTACCACGTACACAGATTTGAGTTGACTTTGTGGAGTCTCTGGTCCGAGAACCCTCTGATGTCGTTATAAGTGTAGATCCTCACCATTATAGATCTTGAACAAAACTGTCTATACCTACTCGGTACCTCCCTTTATCAATGTCATCGTCCTTGCTAATGACGATAAAACCGTGTTTGTCCTTCCACGCCATACTGCACAACTGTTTGAATTTTTCAAATCTCATATCGGTATTGACGTGATCACTGTAAGCGTGGTGTAGATTCATATCATCCTGTTTGAAGAGTATTATGAAATTTGCATTGTCTCTGACCAGCTGTTTCGGTACGTGACTGTAGGTTTGACCGAGATAGAATGTATCTACGTTCTTGTGCCTCCCCATAGCAAAGTAACTGCGGATATTGCCGTGCTTTTCGCAAGCTATATCGTCAAAAATCATCAAAGAGTTTTCCTTAGCCTCGTCCGGTTTAATGACCAGGGAGCTATCGTCGTACGCGAAATACCCTACTTCCTTCGGTATCATTTTAGCCAGTAATTGATACTTTGGTTGGTACAATGACTTTGAAAATACGTACACATTCTCGAATCGTAATCCGTTCGGATCGGTGATCAGATTGAATAACACGTTTGTTTTACCACAGTTTGAAGGACCTACAATTAAACCTCTTATCGAGTCTGGTAAAAGCGGACCGTTTTTGTTTTTGCGACTTAAACCGCTACCTATATACTCGTCCATGTTGTGGACGTTAAACGTCGTGGCTTGCTTTACGAGCTTCATTTTGGTAATGACGGTTCCACGGTATTGCATCATGTTTTATAATTTACTTTCTTTTTTTGTAGGTTTAATAATATCTTTGGAGTTTACCCAGCTATTGTGAGTATCGTCAAAACCACGCCACCGCAC
The DNA here is from genome assembly GCF_021130785.1 of Homalodisca vitripennis. Lineage (NCBI taxonomy): Eukaryota > Metazoa > Arthropoda > Insecta > Hemiptera > Cicadellidae > Homalodisca > Homalodisca vitripennis. Next base: position 21,978 of record NW_025776369.1, read on the forward strand.
CAAGACCTTGGAGCCTTTCCGCCGGAGTACTTTATCAACGAGATAGGCATTTCCTGTTGCGGTTCTTATCAGTTCCTGTTCATAGAAACCGCCTTGCAAAATATCACCTCTTATGTCTTGTAATATATACGTTACAGGTTTTGTAGGTTTTATCGCAAATATTGTAAATATTTCATTTGACCAGTTGGGTAGATATCCTTTTTTAAATACACCTTTGTATTTGCTAATTCTAACCTGATCGCTTACACGGAATTTGGGATTTTTTGTTTTAACCACTTTATTATGTTTATTTATGCGGGCGAGAATCTGTTTTACGTGTTTTCGTCTAACATCTTTTGGTTTCATACCGATTGTCCTGTGCACACTACTGTTGTACTCCTTGACTATGTCTGGTAAAATACTTAACCACTCGTAGCTACCGTGTGCCGTAAATCTCTCGTACATTTTTTCTTTCAGGGTTCTGTTTAGACGTTCCACAATAGAACTTTTCAAATGTGATTGGGTAGAGTAATGGTTAATGCTGTGTTTGTTTAAAAGTTTTTTAACGTGACTGTTGTACCATTCTTTACCGTGGTCCGTTTGAAAGTTTTTCATCTTGTGTTTAGACAGTATAGGTTCTAGTGCATGCGCGACTTCAGCGCCGGTCTTGTTCTTTATAGGAACGGCAAACACAAATTTTGAGAAACAGTTTAGCATCGTCAGTATATACTTGTAACCTCTGTTTACTCTCGAGTAAGGTATCATCTCTACAAGGTCGGCTTGATACAGGTCATTAATTCCTTTCAGCGTAACCCTGCGTCTGGGGTAATTACGCCTAGCCGGTTTGTGCAGTTCTTTCGCTATCGCGTCCATTTTGTAAATGAAGAAAAAATAATCTGTATACCGGTATTTATATTCGTCTAAGTGGTGTGGTTTGGAACACCCACATCGAACACTAGCATGTTCGATGCCCAGGTTAAACAGTATTTGATTTTGAGGACCAGTCCAGAAGTAACTGGTTGTCGCCCGGTGATCAAATACTGTCCCATCCCTTGTTGCTTAGACAATGGAATGATCGCACATACAACGCCCGGTCGTATAGTAAAAGAGGTGAGTTTTACACAATGCGCACTCCCATAAACTACGCATTGTGTAAAATGTATCTTCCGTGAAGTAATACGTGGACGTCAATCCTTCTTGCCAAAGAACAGGTGAAAGATCACGAGCACACATATGACAAAGTCTGCGTAGTCTGCGTCCGTCGTAAATTTCTTTGTATCTGACTACCAATTCAAAGCAGTATTCGCGATGTTTAGATTTAATTTCCCGACGGATGGATTCGGGGATCTGGATATGTCGTAAGAAGTCAATACGGTGTCGGGCAATTTGCCGTAGACAAAGATCATAGAGGCTCTTTGGGTTCCACGCCATGATTGAGAATGAAGTGCTCTCCCACTACCACCACCACTGCCTCCACGATTACTCTCCCACCACCACCGACTCCCCCACTGAGACCTCACACTTTGCACAAATATAAGTGTTTACAAGAGTATTTACAATTTTACAGTGATATCAACACTATATACAAGTTTATACATTTTTAATCTGTATATCACCGGTATTTATAGCCGTCTAAGCTGAGTGTGGTTGCGGAACACTCGTACTGTGTGTGAAACACAGTACCCAGGTTAAGCATTATTGGGGTATAGGAGTCTGTCCAGTCTGAACTGGTTGTCACTCCACGACCCCAATAATGCCCCGTCTCTTTGTACTTAGACGGCCTAACGAAGGCACTCACAATAACCCCCTGTAGACCTCCTGTAGAACTGTGTCGGGAGGTCTAAGATTTGCTTATGACACACTGGACAGCGGAAGCATCCACAAAAACCCCTCCACCCAGCACCGGCAAGGGTCCTATCGCAGACTATACAACGAAATGTTCTTTTTACATATAGGAAATCCTCTCTTGATAACTCATGGTAAACAACACGTTCCACACAGTACCAGATATCGGGTTCTATTCCAGGCTCTCTTTTCAAAAACAAGATGGTACAGTGGGGGGTTTCATATGTAATATATATTTCAACTTCGGGCTCTATATCCATATCACTTCTCAAACACGGGATGCCACAGTAGATGTTTTGCGAACCGAGTGGTACGTAGAGTGTACACATCACTTGAAAACAGTCGGTTTCAATGTGCTCTTCGATGAGAGCGTCCCTGACCGTCAGCGGTACTTCTAAACTCATAAGGGCACTCCCATTGTTAGAGAACTGTTTGACCACGGTTTTTTTAGCGAGGTCAAACAGGGAGTGTGGCTGGAATGCTCTAGACTCGGCCATGGTTTGAGTTAGAATGAAACACTCGCACCTCCCCGGTGACATTGACTTGAGGTCATGTGACCTCTCCCTTCCATAAAGCTCTCGCGTTCTGTAACGCAGTCAGTCAGTTACAATGTTGGCAACTGTGCTGGTGGTATTGTGGCAGTACCTCGCCAAGGAGCTACCGCCTCCACCGCCACCGCCTCCTCCGCCACCGCCTCCACCGCCACCGCCTCCTCCGCCACCGCCTCCTCCGCCACCGCCTCCATCGCCGACCGCTAAAGGTACGTAATACTTGTTTCAAAAGTTTACTAATGATTTTCAATCAGATAGATACTCAGAGTATCGGATTTTTTTTCAGCATCAGGGTCTCGTGTCCCTTTCGAGGGACCTATAGAAGACTACGACGTCGGGTGGTACTCCGACGAAGAGGAGGACAATGCAATGTTCTTGAAATACTTGGAGACTGTAGGTAAGTCCTTAAGATAGTCTCTCTCTAGGTCAGGCCGTGCCAGTGGGGTACCTCCAGGGGTTCTGTCGTACGCACAACATTCAGGTCCCAGGGCTTACAGAGTTTAGGCCTGCCTTAGAGACCTTCATTCGTGACCCCAGGGCTTACGGGTTTTACGCCGGCCTTAGAGGTCTCATTCACACACAACATTCAGGTTTACGGGCTGTTAGGCCGCGCCAGTGACCTTCATTCGTGACCCCAGGGCTTACAGGTTTTACGCCGGCCTTAGAGGTCTCATTCACTCGCGCTTCCAGAACCCTTGAAGCTGTCCGGGGCATAGCCTTGTCATGTGCAAGTCTTTAAAAATCAATATATGGAACAGGACTCACGCTTGCGATTGGTGACGGTGATAGTGGGGAGTATGAGGCTCGTGCGTCTTTATAAGTCAGTCAGTTAGTTAGTTAGTGTCAACATGTCAGATGAACAAAGAGTTATTACCTTGACTTTGAAAAAGTTCACTGATATGCGGAAGGCGGGTCTGTGAACTTACGGAGGATCGGAGGAGTGTACTTAGAATAGCAGAGGAGATGCGAGCGAATCGACTAATGGGATCAGAGTGTAGTTACTTGTAAGTTTTTAGCCTTTTACTGTAACCGAATGGTAGAGTTTCATACTTACCTTCGTGTTTGCGTTTTGGTCCAGTCACTTTAAACATTTTAGTCTCTTCTACGGTAATTATGTTTCTGTCTTTAGTACGCCTAATGCGGTTCTCAGTGATCTCTAATGATTGCTTGCTTTCAGAAAGTACCATTTCTTTTAATTTTGAAAAATTTAGTTTTTCACTAGTTTTTAAATTTAGAGTAAGGCCTTTTATTTTACAAACTTCAACTAGTGCGTTTTTATTAGTGGACCAAACAAGATAGGCATAAGTCTTGGGGCCTCCGGAAACAAATTCTACTATGTATGACCCTGGACCATAGTCGGCCAACTCGTCGGTCATTTCGCCCAAGTAGTCCCCTGTGGGGACACTGTACGAACCTTCCTTACGTATGTACAATACACTATCGGTATCATAGTAAAGTACTTGTTTGCCTATTCGATCTAAGTAACTGTACAGCTTAAGTCTAGCGTGTGCGGTGGTGAAGGCCGCGAGCACAACGTTTACGGTTCGCAGGGATTCACCGACTTCGTCTATGTTCTGCCAGTTAACAAGGAGGACATCTTCGTTAATTTCTTGAATGACGTTTACTTGTGTCCCGGGACTTGTTAGTAATTTAAAAAACTCGTCGGGTTCTCTAATGATGGAAGTTTTAGTTTGGTTCTCCCTCTGTCCAAATTTTCCCCAAAACGAATTTAGCATCAATTTTGCGAGAGAGCGAAGACCCCCGTTTTTTTCAATTTTGGAAGGGTCGAGTCTGACACCTTCGTGTTTATAATAATTTTGAATATACACGGCTTTATCCTCTTCTGTGAGGCACCAGGAGGGGTAGCCCGATGCCTCCTGTTTAATTTTTAGAAACTTATTTACAAAATCGGTAAAAAGGCCACCGTCTTCGTAAGTAATGATTTTATAATCCCAAAGCTCGTACATTTCTAAGATGGTATACCCCTTCTCTACAGCCTTTCTCATTTCCTGCATCGTCCATGTCCCTGTCAATGCTCTTTCTTCGGTGTTATGATTACAGTCTGTGTTTAGCATTTCTAGACCACATGTACGGCATAAGACAAACATTAATTTATTGTTCATGCGTGCTGGAAGGACGGGATGGTACAAATTTAGCGGAGGCGATACTTTACATTTTAGGAGTCCTTCGGCCTCCATGCCTCTTTCTCTACACTCCTTGTCCCCTACATATATTTTTGGATGGGATAAAACATAAGGAGAAAACTTATTGACAAACGGGTACAAGGAGCAAACGTCTACATACTGAATTGTTTCCCCGTCCTCGCACTTGTGGAAGGTTTTAGCATTACCTGTCCTTCCCCCGAAGAAGGCATCTCTGGGATTGAGCGGGAGTGTGTTTAGGATGGGGAGAGAATTTAGATAATCCAATTTTTGTTCTTTCTTTATTTTATTGAATTCACACTCCCACATTTCAATTACTTCATAGTCGGATGCTCGGAGACGAGCCATTTTAGCTTTGGTTCTCTCGAACCTTAAGTGCAGGGAGTCTGAGGGATCATCGGGCAAGGATGCTTCCCTATCGTATCTGAAACATTTTGGGCACCCATGGAAATAACAGCCCTGAAATTCGTATACGCGCTCCCCGTCAAAACCGTCTACTTTCATACCGTCAATTTTTACTTCTCTTTCCCGTCCTGCGTGTTGGATCCTAATACCGCGTTGGTCTTCCTCCCAAGTAAGCCATTGTAAAGCAATAGGCGATTGGTTATCAACCATACGGTATCCGTTCTTTGGGACTAGACCAATAGTGTTGGCTTTGAGAAAATTCCGTCTAAAAACCAAATTACAGGCGCTGGCTATGGTGACGGCTTCCATGAACGGGTCTACGTTACATTCTTTCAAAAACATGTTTCTAAACTTAATACACGCTTGCGCCAGTATCTCCACATCGGAGATACAATACTCGACCAACTCTTTTTGAAAGTCAAAAACTACATTTTGTTTAAGTTGATCGTTGTGCCAATTTTCAAAATCTTTGTAAGACTTCTCAAACATTGATTCAGGGCAATAGTACTCCTTGGGTGGTATGGGGCCTACATAATTTTGGTTTGCCAAAGTGTTGAAAAGATGAGGGAAGTAACCCTTCTTCTTCTCCGGGGGGAGATCAAAGGCTTTGGGTAGTGCAGAGAGGGCCATGGGGAAATAATTTAGCGAATCGATAAATCTGACGTTATCTAATTCCATAAGAATGACTTTAGTGCCACGCATAATTAGCTCTGGAGTGAATTTTGATTGTTCGAGAACGTACTTTAACAGAAATTGAAAGTCGAAACCCTGACCGTTATGAGCCATTACACATACGTTTTTGAATTTTTTTCTCTCCTCCATTACGTAATCCATGAATCTTACTACAGGGTCTTGTCTAAACACACGAGTGCGGGAGGTACAATTTTGGCAATTTTCCCCACCAATGCATTTCCAACAAAATTGTTGAGAAACACAAAGGTTAACTTTATGAACTCTAGATTCTTCCGTTAAAATTTCATCTTGACGGGTCTCTAAATCAAAGAAAATGAAAAGAAAGTCTTTGGTTTTGGGTTTTCCTGTGTCGACCCGCATGTAGCACTGGTGGTTTGGGGCCATGAACTCGTTACAGATTTTACAAAACACTTCCCCGCACACGTGTTTTGACTTACGATTGTTCAAAAACACAAGTCTTTGGCACTGTAAGCATTTTTTTACCGACTTACAACGTTCACTCTTGTGGGCCGCGAAACAAATCTGATTTTTCATGGTCATGTTACAGTCAGGGCACAAAATTCCCCCATGCTCCTCTTTACAAGGCGGAGAAACGGATTGACATGCAGGACAGATATTTGAACACCTATGTACACCTTTGTGGTCGTAAGGGACATGGCATGCTTCACAATAGAAATGGCACGCAAAAGCTGCAGTTAGGCTAGTTATTACATTATAATGGTTTTCGTGATACAACAAGTTAATTTTGTACAAAGCACTTTCATTATTACCATTAAAATACACTTCTCGGCCTTTACTGTTGTAGTTATAAACTGTAATATTATATTTTTTGAGGTGGTCTTGGAATTTATTAAGTTCGGGGACCCCCGCTCCCTCTTTCGGTATTTGGACCCCGGCTTTCGCCATCAATTTTTTCGCCTTTGTTGTTTGTCTCTGACATCTGTCTTTTTTTATCGATTCATACTCGGGATCTTTTTTAGCATTGGCCTTTGCTACCACTATAGCTCGGGGCAGACACAGACTATCGCTATTCTTGACTACGATACCACTACGTGCTTTACATTCTTCTTTAAAGTTATTATAAAAACCTGGTCTTACTCTAGCACTACCTACAGGAAGATTAATTCTAGTACACTCTACTCTAAACGTATCAGCTGACTTTACGGAATCGGCATTACTTTGAATTATGCCACCAAAAATTTCGAATAAAACATCACTTTTGACTTGATGAGCCGGCCGAAACGCTACATAACCTGGCTCTTTGGTTTTCAAATTTAAACTGTGAAGTGTAAATCCCAGGTAGTCTGAATCTGAACAGTTTGATTTCATTTCATCGACTAATTTGGAAAATCCGGTTTTTATCCAGTCTATTTCACTTACGTTATCTGGTACTGTATTAAATTTGAAGGTGGTCTTGGTACCGTAAACTCTGTATCTTTTTACATACGTCTCGTATTTTCCTAGTACTTTTACAGGATCCAGTTCCATACGAGACTCTGGACCCACTTCAATAGGTTGAGATTCCATTGCAACAGTAATATATTAAAAAATAATATCTGGGTAACTAGGTAGGTAAGCACTGTCTTATTTATTTTATATTAGTAATTAGCGAGGTTTACTTGTCTTGATAATTTTACACAATGTTGTGCAATATCAAGGAACAGAGCGACATAGGTCTTACCTCTTTGACGTTCACCTCCAGACTGGCGAGACAGGGAAATCTCTGCCGACTGTGTAGAACACCGACCAATCAGAGTGCTTGGCGGCTATTTTAGACCAATCAGAGACGCGTTTATTCCGACCAATAGGAAGTTTGCGGTTGCAGTCGTTACATGTCTGGTTTTTTTTTTACAGGTAACCGCAAGGGACCCGGAGGCTGACCACGGTGACCACTGATTATGTAGCAATAAATAGCTTATCTTTACTGAGTCGTTTTATTTGAAATCCCCGCCGAGAAAAGTGAGGTTATGTTTACGTGGGCGCGGCCATAATGGTTTTTTTTTGATCACGTGATACATGGGCGCAGCCATGTTGGAATTCCCTCCGTCCCTCGTTTCTCCCTCACCGGACCCAACAAATCACCGATTTTACCGAAAAACACCGATTTTGACACCCAAAATCACCGATTTTACCGAAAAACAACGATTTTGACACCCAAAATCACCCCAAAACACTAGGATAAGAGTGTGAGGAGGGAATTTCTCCCGCACATGTGGGAATTTCTCCCTCTGCGCATGCGCGGCCGCCATCTTGGATCACGTGACCCCCTCTCGACCAATCAGAGCCCTGTCCGCAAGGGGCGCAAGGTCTACTTATATTCTGTGAACTAGGACAGACCAAAAATAAAAACTAGTAGGATCTTTTTAAATATAATTTATTATATATTTCTAATTTATGTTTTAAAGTTGAAAAGAATGTTTAGCCTTCACTTTTGGTTTAGCAACCTTTGGTGGCAATACTTGTCTGGATGATTTTAAGTTCTTCTGAGCTGACCTCATTAGAACTACCGGTGTTTGGGGTGATGTTAACTTTTTCGATTTCACTTCTTTGTTCAGATTGAATTTGAACAAAGTTTTTCTATCATTAAAAGGAAAAATCCGCACTGGAGATTTGTGAAACACTTAAATTGGGTTTTGAGAACTTCCCTGGCATACTTTCCCTCTGGCTCTTGTCATCCTCATTTCTGGTTGGGATTTATCTGGTAATTTTGTGGGTTGCTTCTTGTTTTTCATCTTAATATTAGATAGATCTTTTAAAATTGGGGATGAACCATGATGAGGGATTCCTACCTTGAAAGTTGGGAAGTACAAAACTCATTATTTTATTTATTAATTTAACTAAAACATTTTAAAATTTTGGTTGGATACAAACATAATAAACTTTATAAAGATCCAAAAGAGTACATACCTTATTCTAAATTTAATGACAAAGATCAACTTTGACCATAATTATTAGCGTTATTGCAGCTGCTTACATACTCAACATATCTATGTATAAAGTGTTATGATATACTTTTATTTGAATTAAACTCTGGTTCCAAAGCAGTTTATTAAGTTATAAATCAATTTGGGAGTGCCGATGGCCGAGCGGTCTAAGTCGTTGGACTTTGGGTCTGAGTTAGAGATAGCGCAGAATCAAATCCTGTCTGTGACCGTTGCACTTTTTATCAGTACCATCAACCTTGTACTGTATCGACTCTCCCCCTTATTCTGTTTGATAAGATCCTCGCACAGGCCAGTGGCCCATGAGGACGGACAGAATAAGGCTTAAAAAAAAAATCATTATTCTAAGAGTGGAACAATTGAAAGGTTAAAATACATGATAGAATAATTCACGAAAAGTGAGTTTTGAATTTTTTTTATGGTGGAGTAAAATTCTACTGTTTTTATTAATGTAGTTGTAAATAACTGAACTTTTTATGATAGCAGGTGGTAGTGCTTTTTATCATCTAAATACCATTAAAAGGGTATAAAAAAAATAAACCATCGTCCACAGTAGTTTATAACTTAAAGGATATATATTTTAGTACCAAACAGCTGATTAAACCAACAAACCCATTCAAACAATAAAATACTCAAAACTGAAAAAGTACATTATTTGTTACGCCAGTTTGATTTTCAAGAAATCCTAATGTGATAAATTCTAAATCTGGTATCATGATAAAAGTTTCGGACCTTTCAGTTATTATGTTTTCACTATTCAACAAGTTTCCTTCCCAAATTACCTTTTAAATCTAAATATATATTGTTAAACATAGATTATTTTCTCAATAAATGTAAGTTAGTTAAGCAAAATAACAAAACACATTCACTACTTCTAGACAGTTGCCTCACATGTGCAGCAACTGAATTCTAGCAACAGGACTACCGCTGCACATTTACGGTGTGGTCCATAAAAGTATACTGCATGCCCACGGGTGGTATTGTCCTCATGATTTTTACAATACTATTTATTTTGAACACCAAAACTATACACTATTTCATAGCAATGTGAATCGCTTGGCCTCAGAATCTGACGATTAGTAACGTCACACCACAGTAGATTTCAATCTCCGAATCGTAGTTTTAAACATGTTTTGTAAATATTCCATACGTTTCCCAGTAGGATTCGTAGTAGTTTTTAACAGTGCAGGGAATAAAAGACGGAACATATAGTGGTTTTTAACCTTCTTGGTAGCCATCCAGTGTTTAATTGTCATGATACGTTTTTTAATTGAAGTCGTATTTGCTGTTACTCAAGGGAGTGCCGATAGCCGTGCAGTCTCCCCCTTATAGTCGATAGCCGTGTATCGCCCCTCCCCCTTATTCTGTTTGATAAGATTCTCGCACAGGCCAGTGGTCCAAGAAGATGGCAGAATAAAACATAAAGGAGGATCGGCTTCTCCTTTAAAACAAAAATTATGTTTCAGTTTGCACCAAAGATTTAAAGCAATACTTATTCATTTCAATACTTGTATGAGGAAATTTTGTTAACATGTCTACCGGAGGTGACAGTAATATAATTGGTGGGACTCCCAGCATATGCTTTTGTGCCATTTGGTAACCAAATTAAATTCATAATTTCATGAAGGAAACCCCATTTATGTATATAACTTTGAGTAAAACGGTTCCAAAGCAGTTTGAAGAACCATAAAAATCAGTTAATATAGGTTTGCCAGCATATGAAAGTGGGTGGCCAGTTCTAGGGTTAAACATTTGTAAAATAACAGAAATTGTATTTTGTTACGTACATACGTAAAAACATTGAATATAACCTTAAGTATGACCATTATCACTATTCTCCCTCAAGTCTGCAAGTGCACTTTTTAGCACCCTTAAGGGATTTGTGTCCCAGAAGGGTTTATCCCCTTTACATCTGGTACCAATAGTACCATCCTCCTCTTATACCATTGTTTACTGTTCATTTATATTTTACTAAAGAAGTTTTATAATTTATTATCAATACCATAGCCTTTAGTAAACTGCAGATTGTTCTTGATTATCTTTAATTTTAATAATTATCTGTTTATTTACTCTATTATATTACCTATAAAAATAGTGATGTTATTGTTAAACGGTAGTGTAGCTAAGTATGGACAACAAACAGCATGTAACTGATACCAAAGTGGCTGTTGCTCTGCCGTCATAAAATTTCGTTTGTGTTGTTCTATTGTTAGTGTATTTGTTCTTTCAATTACCTACAGTAATAAGAACGATTTATTGAAATTAGCAGTTTTCCAACAATAACAGAAGTTTGTAATTAACACGGTCAGTGTTACATACAAATCTGTTTGTAAAATTGCGTGCACAATATATATAAAATATAGGTTTAGTTTTGTATCTGTTCCAGTCTCGTATTCTGTACCCAACCAATAACCACCTTTTTTATATCAAGTTTGGTGTCTTGATTAGCTTGTCTGTGATGGCAGGGAAAGTTTGCCATTTTAAAGTCTAATTTAGTATTTTTAACATAATACAATATAAAGGCTAGTAGTTAGACTGTACATTTCATTCTCCAAGATATTTTTATGTAACAGTTTAACTTATATCGTTTTTGTCATCAGCTGTAAATATTTTCTATTTGTACTTTTGTGATTGTATATAAACCTCTAGCACAGGTCATAACAGAAGAGTTCTTCATTCAAGTATGTATATATAGATCCAGTGTAAACTATGTTTTGAGTTAGTTCTCTGCAACTAGGATACATGCTATTTGTAAAGATATTAAACATACATAAACCTATGTTCACCTTCGCAATTATTTAACACACCCCATTCACTTCTCTAGTTTAGATTGTGCGGCAACAATTTGCTTACAATAGCTTTCCTCTACATCGCCGATTGGATTGAACACCTTCCAGGAAGACTTGACTCTCTTTGCAGCAATGATACTGTCAAAAAGAAGACAGGCCATCTCAAGTCTGTCTGTTATTGTCAATGTATTAATGTTTTGTTGCTGCCTTTTACTAGTTGCAGTGATAAGAATAGTGAGTGAGTAAATAATTATTATACATTTTTCTATGAATATAATAATTTATATTATATTTTTATGTAAACGATTTAATTACTACAGTGATTTTTCCATCACGAGGTTATTTAGATTATTCTTTCTATGGCCGGTTGCGAGGGTGGCTGCTGCATTTTGATTTCATTATCAATGTGTTAGGTTCTAGATCACTACCACCATTAGATACCATTGTTCCTAGGCTTATCTGTGCCTGTTATCTCATCTTTGCATCCAGTTAGTATTAATCTGACATTTTTCATTTCAACCACTTAACAAAAAGTCTTAAATGGTCTTATCTTGATTTCAATCCTTCGATTTGAACTTGAAATTTGTTTATCATCATTGAGAATACCAATTCAGCTTTGACTTCAGCATCACCATGAAGCTGATCTTTGTATAGTCACTATTTGTATCAGCAGGGATGCTACAGGTCAGGGAAATCAGGGAAAATTCAGGGGGAAAAACAGGACTGGAAAGCAGGGAAAAGTCAGGGAATCCGGTCTCAAGTCAGGGAAAAGTCAGGGAATTTCGACGTTGGTCAGGGAAAAATATAAAATCCCTTTACACAAATAAACTCTGTAATTTCTATGTGCTACTAATTACTTATGGTGTAGTGTTCTAAAGTATTTTACTTCTGTGTTGTAAAAGATCATTTAAGTCAATCTTTTTGTACGTATTAAACTGTGTTCACTTTATTTTTTGCTTTTTTATATTTGCCACCATGTTAGCCTCAACACCGCTTTTTTCCACCCATTAATTGCCAAAAACCCTGGGGATTACGTCGAAAAAAGTAAGGGAAAAATGAAAAATTTGGTCTGGAAATCAAGGAAAAGTCAGGGAATTTCATTATTGGACTCCTGTAGCAACCCTGTCATTATTCAACTAACAATACTAAACTTGTGCACAAACCATAATTGGAACAACCCTAAGTCTACTCACCAATTAAACTCCACCAAGAAACTTACATTTAGAACAAAAACTGAAGAAAAGTAAAAGGTGACCTATTTCACAATGGCAGCATATAAATAACTTTTTTATCAATTTTATAAAGAACTTCTCAAGAATTCACTAAGTAAAATATTAACTCAATAAAAAAGGTTCTTAGTAGTCTGAGTTGTTAATAAAAACTGACAAGTCTAATTTATAATTAAAATTAGCCTAAATGACCAACAAGTGACGTCACAAGAATTGGCCAACTCACAAGTGCCGAGAGTCTCCAACTCATCACCATCTGTGACGGTTGCTAGTGTGTCGACTCGGACTGGGAGTAGCAACCCACTGCTGCTGAGTCTGCAGTCCCACAACTGACCTCACACACTAGTCAACACTGCTGTATACTACCATCTCACTCTCACTGCTTGTCTAGATTATTCTACTTGACACGATACTTGATTGAACCTGACAATTAAATAAAATTATACATCCATTCTGACACACTTCTAATTTGAAAAAGCTAAGTCAATGATTTAATTATTCACGAATACTGGTTTTTCAAGAACGAGAACACAAGTAACTGACCTGATTTCAAGAAGGACACAGCATGTAACCAAAACAATGTTTTTAAGCAAAACTTTAAAGAAGAGAACTTCCTTTTAATTTAACCCTTTGAGTTTCAAGTATTTATTAAATGGGTGTACTGAAAAGTGCCAGATATTTTTCTAATGGGTGCTCCTAAAAGTGCCAACCCTTTTGAAGGGCATTTTGGAAGGTTTCAGTAAAAATTCACAGTTTGATTATCAAAAGCTATCTACATATTTTTTTTCTCTCTGAAAACTCTGCCTAATAATTATAAAATAACAAAGACACTATAACATTAAATTTAGGAATACCAAAAATAGACTTACCTAAAAAATTCCAAAATTTGTTTTTAAATTTCATATTTCAACCAAATTCTCATTACAAAAAAATCATATCCTTTTGTTTATCCATATCACTGGAAAGAGTGATAACCTTGATTGTTTATAAATTAATTGTTTATAAATCTTGAAAAATTAATTTCATTATCTTCAATAATGAGTGAGTTATACAACTTTTAAAGTAACTGAGAAATATGCGTCACGATCTGTTCACAGTGTCTTCTTGATTGATTTTCGTTAAATTCAATTGATCTGAAGTGTACAGATTTATTTATAAGAAGTACAATTTATTTATTAAAGAACAGTTTTTCATGAACAATGTAATATGATATTAGTTTAAAAATATAACATTTTTATTTTTAGTGATTTTTCCCGAACGTCCAGTGAAATCGGACGTTGGCACTTTTCGGCCAACTTTTTACATCCGGTAGAATCGGATGTTGGCACTCAAAAGGGTCAAAATAAAAATATATGCCATACTAATTAATTAATTATTTTCCATTAGTTTTTCACAATAATACTATTAATTGACTACATCTGCATTTATAAGTGACGTCAGAGACCAACTTATCAACTAAGACAACATCGTCACCAACTGCAACAATCGGTCATTGAATGTAAGTGACTTGACACCTGGTGTCACAGCAACACTGATCTTTGTCATCATAAAAACAACTCTTTTTTTATTCACTGACCTATATTCAGAAATATGGCATAGTTATATAACTTCTTTAATGTACAATACATTCACACCGTTTTTAGCAAGCTTGACAACCGCTCATTGATGTTTCTTATTTTTATTTTCTTTTAAGAAAATAAAAATAACCAGAGTAGTCTGTTAAAAATCTTTAATCACATTTCAATACCCTTATTCACCGACAACATTTTACCACCTGGTCAGCACAGCCCTAAAAATTCTTTTGATCACAGATACCAGAACACCAAAGTCCCAACAAATAGTTCTATATAGTTCAATCATCATACTGCTCAGTGCCTGCAATTTGGAGACGCAATATAACATCAGCGCTACATACTGCTCTTCACTAAATTGAAGGAACTACAGTTTATCTTATTTTACTTTTGTTGTTACTGCACTAATAATATGTATGCAACAAGTGACTTAGTTTTTGCTTAAACCAGAGGCTCTTCCTTCTGGCCAACAAAATTCAAAGAACTTATCCCAGATGACAATGGAAAAACGCTAAAGTACAATATAGTTTTTTTTTGGTGAGGAAAAAACAACTATTTTCAAGGAATGTGATCTTTGCTCCTATGCTGATAACAAAGAAACCCATGGCCAACCCAGAACCGACAATTACAGAAATAAAAGAATCAACATTGCCTTATATGAAGTCGCAATTTTTTACTCAAACATTTCCATAACTGATAATCTGCCTGATGAACATCCCCTACCAGAAACCCATCACTCAGAACTTCAAATAGAGAACATTGAAGATCCAGTCGTCTTTTCGCTGAGGGTGAACTTAAATTTAAATAAAGAATATGTTTCAAAACTTTAGATATTATATATATATATATATATTATATATATATATATATATATATATTATATATATATATATATATTATATATATATCATTACAGAAATCAAACAAAACCAATTAATAGTAAAATGTTTAGCAAATTTAAGGACCACTTAGGCAGATTTCATACATATATTTAATTATCATATATATATATATATATATATATATATATATATATATATATATATATATATATATATATATATATAAGTAGATATGAATGTGGGGTTTCTAGACCACTTTTGGGACAGACAGTAAATCAATAGAAATTCCTGTTTAAAGGACAATAAACGAATCTGTAAAATCAAACAGTAATGGAAAATACTGTTTAAAGGACAATACACGAATCTGTAAAATCAAACGGTAACTCATGAATGAAAAATTACCGAATCTATAGCTGTTTGCTTCTACTTTCTAGAGCTGTCAAATCAATCTATCGGAAATGTCTGCTACGAATTAACGAAAAATCTTCTATTCTACAAAATTGATAGTAACACATTCTTTATCTTTAATAGTCTTTTTCCCAGTAACAATCAAGTGTAATTTATCATTTTTATTCAATTCTTTAATCCTTTTTTTCATCCAAAACAGTCAAAAATCTATTTGGCAAATGTACTTTGAAATCTTGTAATTCTGCTATGATTGTAAGCCCGAATTTATCTTTCATTTTATCCAATGTCACAATTTTATACTTCTTATTTTCTTCTAATTCCATTAATTTCTTATATTCTTTGAACTTTAAATCACCAACCTCATTTAATTCCTTTAGTAGCTCCATTTAAATAAGGTAAAAATTTCTTAACTATGAATTTGAAAAAGTAATGATTTTTACTAGAATTTGACAGAAATCAGCACAATTTGAAGTCTTAGTTTACAGATTTTTCTATAATAAATAGAAGAATCTATCACTGTTTCACTAGAAATTGTGCTGATTTCTGTCACATTCTAGTAAAAATCATTACTTTTTCAAATTCATAGTTAAGAAATTTTCCCTATTTAAATGGAGAGGAAAAAGGTATCATGTCCATACTGCAAAAAAGATGTTTTTGAACATCATTACACCAGGCATTATAATTCAAAGAATCATCTGAAAAATAAAGATATTTATGAAAAAGAACTAAATTATTTGAGGAATTGGGCTAAAGAGAATCAAATCGATGGTCACGAAAAGATGTACAATATAGAAAAATTGCGTGAATTAAAGAAAAGCTTTAAGGACGATAAAAAAGATCTCAATCTATTTAATGATGAAAAAATTCAATCAATCGCTGAAAAATTGTCCATAGAAACAAACGATAAAACTAAGTCTGAAATGATCGAAGAAATTGATAAAACTCTTAACGAAAAACCTGAAAATATCATAGATGTAGAAGTTTTATCCTCAATACACGGTCTTTTCAAGCAATACATTTTAACAAACTTGAACGACAATTCCATGTCAATTTACAAATATCTATCAATTATGAGGCCAGAAATTAAAAGTTTAATAGAAAAATTTCAAGAGAATGTTAAAAATATGAAGGGTTATCTCTCTTTGGAATGTGAATATGAAAGAACTTTAGTGAATTGTGAAACACAAACGTGTCCAATGTACTTTACTATAAAAGCAGATGAAATCTTCCATGTAAATGATTTTATCACTAAGCAATTTAATAAATTATCACATCGAGAACAGACAAATCATCCAAATAGGGGTTCAGGATGGACATTTAAACGCTGCATACAACTAGTTTTGAGCCTTAACAAACACGAAATGATGAATGCTGGATCATATATCGATTTACCAAAGAAAATCAAAGATAAAAAAGCTTGTATAAATATCAAAAATAAAGATGATTATTGCTTTATTTATTCTATCTGATGTGCTATTGAAAAACCCGAGACTCATGTCGACAGAGCAAAACAATACGAAAAATTTGTAAATGACGAGATATTTTCAGGTTTCGAGTATCCAATGTCCTTAAAAGATATACAATCATTTGAAAAACGAAGTTACAATTCCAAGTATAAGTATCCGAAAATGTCAATAAATATCTACAGTTATGATGAGAAATTTAACATTGTTCCGTTGCAAATTTCAGAAATGTATGACGCCGAGTTAGAAGTTGATTTATTGTATGTAAAACAAGAAGATAAATCTCATTATGTTTTCATAACCGATCTAAATAGATTAGTAAGTTCACAGTTATCTAAACATAAAGAAAGGAAATTTCTTTGTAGAAGATGTTTAAGCCATTTCTACAAATCTGGAGATTTAACAGATCATTTAGAAATTTGCAAACAACATGAAGTTTGTAAGCCAATTATGCCGTTTCCAGGTCAAACAACAACATTTACTAATTATCAAAAGAAATTTTCTCATCCTTACGTTATTTATATGGATTTTGAAAGCATATTAGAGAAGATTCCCACATGCAAAAACAATCCGCAAAAATCGACTACAACCAAGATTCAGAAGCATATTCCTTATGGTTTTACTCTATATTTAGTGTCGAATGTGACAAATCGCATGTACAAACCTATATGTTATAGAACAAAAAATGAAGACGATTTGCCTAATGTTCCTACACAATTGTTTGAAGAGCTCAATAAAATATCAAAATACATAGCTACAAAATATAATTCTAAGAACAAAAAACCTATGAAATTGACCGAAGAAGAAGAATTAGCGTAAAAAATTCCAGTCTTTGTCATATTTGTGAATGTGAGGGTTTTGATAATCAAACAAGAAAAAAAGTACGAGATCATTGTCATTTAACAGGTAAATTTAGAGGTTCAGCTCATTTATCTTGTAACTTGAATCTCAAATTTCCTCAAAATATTCCAGTTTTCTGTCACAATATGAGTAACTACGATACCCATTTGTACATGAAAGAATTGGCAAAACAGTATGGTAATGTTGATTTGATCGCAAACACAGATAAAAAATATATAAATTATTCAGTAAATTCAGGATATGGGTATGAGTTTGAAGATGATAAACCAAGAAAGGTCATCAAGTTTTCTTTCGTAGATACGTTCAGATTTATGGCATCGTCTATTGAAAAGTTAGCTAAAAACCTCAAAAAAGATGATTTCAAGGATACAAATCATTTTATACAAGATGGACGAATATTGAACGCAATTCTAGATAGACAACCAAATGACGAAGAAGAAATCTTTAAAATTCTATCTGGAAAAGGCATATTTCCTTACGAATTTATCGATAGTATTGAAAAACTTGATTATACAGAAGACCTGAAAATTCAAGATTTCTATTCACTTTTGACAGACGAGAGCATATCTGAGAAAGATTATCAACACTATTTGAGCGTTTGGAATAAATTAAAAGATAAAAATCTTGGAAATTACTCTGATTTGTACAATATCCAAGATGTTTTATTGCTTGCTGACATATTTGAAAATTTCAGAAATATTTGCATAAATTGCTATAAACTTGATCCAGCACATTATCTAACAGCTCCAAGCCTCGCATGGGATGCTATGTTAAAATTAACGAAAATAGAATTACAATTGATTAGTGATTATAATATGTATTTAATGATTGAAAAAGGCATTCGTGGAGGTATTTCTCAATGTATTAAGCGATATGTTAAAGCAAATAACAAATATTTGAAAGATTTCGATAAGAAAAAACCTGAAAACTATCTGTTGTACGTCGATGCAAACAACCTTTATGGTTACGGTCTTATGCAAAATTTACCATATGGTGATATCAAGTGGATGAATCCTAAAACGTATACAAAAGAAGAGTGGCAAGAAACAATTTTGGAACTCACTGGCGACGAAGATTATGGCTATATTCTCGAAGTTGATCTAGGATATCCAACAAATTTACATGAACATCACAAGGATTTACCTCTTGCTCCCGAACATTATAAAAACAAACTTTGCACAACTTTACTGGATAAAACTGAATACGTTGTTCATTCAAGAAATTTGAAATTCTATCTGGAACAAGGTATGATTTTGAAACATGTGAATAGAGTTATTGCATTTGATCAGAAGCCTTTTATGAAAAAGTACATTGATTTTAACACAGGTATGAGGACCAAAGCTACAAGTGACTTTGAGAAAGATTTTTACAAGCTTATGAACAACTCAGTTTTTGGAAAAAGTATGGAAAATGTGCGAAATAGATGTGATATAAAACTAGGAAATGAAGAATTTTCAATGAAACAGGCCAAGAAAACAAACTTCAAATGCTTTAATATCTTTGACGACAACTGTATAGCGAGTCACATGTATAAACAAAAGGTTAAATTTAACAAACCGATCTACATAGGATTTTCAGTTCTTGACCTATCAAAATTGCTAATGTACGAGTTTTATTACGATAAATTAAAGAAGTTTGATCCAGATTTGAATCTTTGTTACATGGATACAGACAGTTATTTTCTAGAATTGAAACGAGATCCTTTTAAAATTATTAAAGAAAATATAGAGGACTTTGATACGAGCGATTATCCAAAAGATCACGAATGTTTCACTACTAAAAATAAGAAGATAATAGGGAAATTCAAAGATGAGTTAAATAGCGAAGTTTTAGAAGAATTTTGTGGATTGAGATCGAAAATGTACTCGTACAAATATCTAGACAAAAATCCAGTAAGATGCAAAGGGATTAAGAGAAGCGTTGTAAATAAAACAATAAATATCGAAAACTTGAAGAAAATTTCTTCACATTTAATGTTTGTTCGAAGATAAAGAAGAATTTAGGGAGATGACAGTAATCAAAAGCTACAAACATGAGTTGTACACCGTCACTATAAACAAGTTAGCACTGAACGCTAAATATGATAAGAGAATTGTCCTAGAAAATAAGATCGATACAGTACCGTATGGTTATAAAAATGAAGCGAAATCTGATATATTAGACGAATTAAATAAACTTGGAAACTTTGATATATAAATGGAAGATGATTTAATACATTGTCACAAGTGTAAGAAAAAAACTAAAAATATAGATTCTAAAATTGTTCAAACTCAAAACGGATTGTATAGAATTGCAGCAAAATGTTCAAAATGTAAGACAAATAAGAGTAAATTTATAAAGAATCCTTATGAAAAACAAGTAAAGAAAGAATCTAAGAATAAGGAAGAAATCGAGATTGAAGCTAGAGAAATTCATGCACCGGTACGAAAAAAGTTTAAAAAGAGAAAAATTATAACATTAGATTTATGGGCAGCAGATTTAGTTATAATGTCTAACTATTCAGATCAAAATGATGGATCAAGTATATGTTAAATGTTATTGATACTTTCTCAAAATATGCTTGGTCAAGAGCTATCAAAAGAAAAAACGGCAAGGATGTTTCAAAAGCTTTCGAAGATATAGTAAAAGATGCTATAAAGATCGGGCATAAACCTCCGAATCTTCTTCATACAGATAAGGGTTTAGAGTTTAAAAATAAAGAATTTAACGATGTTTTGAGGAAATACAACATTAAGATTTATCATACTGAAAACGAAGAGAAATCAAGTATTGTAGAGAGATATAACAGAACTCAAAATGAAAGAATGAAAGTAATTTTTGAGATTAATAAAAACTTTAAATGGATCAATATTCTTCAAAAAATCGTAAACAATTATAACGATACAGTTCACAGCACAATCAAAATGAAGCCCAAAGACGTAGATAAGGATGCAGAAAAGGAGTTATTAGAGACCGTTTTCAAGTATATTCCACCAGAAATTCACACGAAAACTAAATTTAAAGTCAATGATCATGTAAGAATTGTTAGTAAAAAAACAACATTTTCGAACAAATATAAGAACAATTGGTCAAGAGAAATCTTTGTGATTTATCAAATTAATGACACAGATCCTGTAACTTATAGTATAAAAGATTTAAATAATGAAGAAATAAGTGGAAGTTTTTACGAATATGAATTGAGAAAGTCAAAGCTATAATTTTTTGTATATAAATGGAGGCTCAAAAGAAATGTATAAAGTGTCAAGAATTTAAAGATTTGTCGAAGTTTTCTCAAGATAAAAGAAGCAAAGGTGGATTATACTATTATTGTAAAGTTTGTCGTAGTAAATATGAGAGAGAATTATACGATAAAATAGAAAAATTAACGTTAGAAGAGAAAAAATGTTGCGTTTGTAAAGAAATTAAGGATATTTCCAAATTTTACGACTGGCATTATAGTAAAGATAAAAAACAAGCATATTGTAAAGATTGTAATATAAGAATTCAACGAGAAAGTCAAAAGAAACCGACTCTTTGCGAGTGTGGACGAATCATTCAATGGTTACCTTATCTTCAAAAACATTTACAGACAAAATATCATAATTCTAGAGTTTAATAAAATTTAGAAACATTTTCATCGTAAAGTCCAGATTCATTGATAAAAACAGTGTCAGGATGAAGATTGTTAAGGGGCCATTCGAATAGCCCCTTGTTTCTCGGGGTCTATGGGATAGACTCCTGTAATTTATACATTCAAAAGTTGTTTTTATCATCATTATCGACATTATTTATGATAGCTTGCCTCGTGTTTTCATATTCTAAAATTTCTGCAACATCTTTTGCTTTGAACCAAATTTCGTTATTTTCGTCAACAATCGTAAAAATTTCTGTATTATTGAATTTGAGTTGATTATTTATTAGATCTACAATTGTCTCCATTTAGATAGAAACATTTTTATTTCGAGAATAAAGGCCAGATTCATTGATAAAAACGGTGTTTTTTTGAAAGTTTGAAGGTAGTAACGATTCGTTACCCCCTTGTTTTTTAAGTAAAAATATTGAATTTTGTCATCATCAACTCATTTTTATTCCTTTTTCAATCTTAAATATATTGTTGTTTTACTCTCATTATTTAATAAATTTCCCTCAGAGTCTTGTATAGTTAGAGCGATTTTTTGAATTCTTTTAAAATTTTTTCTGTTTGGAATATAATCGATTTCATTCGGTTTTTCACTGATTTTTGATCCATAAGCAACATTTGGAAAAAAAGTGTACAAAATTTCAGATTCTTTGTGTAAATGTTCGGTATGATTTTCAAAACTAGGTTCAACGAGATTACAATGTACTTCAATTACATCGAACGGTCTAAATTTTGGCGTTTTATTTCCTAAATATACCTGATTTGGCTCAATAGTTTCTTGAACAAACCCTAATAAATCTACTATAATTGCTGAAAACATTATTCTTACTGGTGATTTTATTTGAATTTTATTAGAGAGATAATTTTTTTGCATTTCAAACTTGTTTTCGTCAAAGTTTAAAGATTTATCTGATTGTTTGAATGTTTTCAGATAATTTTTAAGGGAATTTTTTATTTGATCGAAAGTATAATATCCTTTGTTTAAACCATAATATTTTGTTATGTTCTTCTCACTAAATCCTATACAATAAGGAGAACTTTCACTAATATTTATTACAAAATTGTCAGAATAAAAACCGCTTAAACCGATAAAATAATTTGATTCTTCCTCTAAATGAATAGGATGTTCTAAGTTTAAAACTAATTGAGAGCTTTGTGAAGTCAAATTGAACACCTTCATTTTCGCTATTTAAATGGAGAAATTTTTAAAGCAAAAAGATCGGATAAAACTTCAAACGTTTGAAGAAAATAAGAAAGATCAACCAATCAGATTGTTAATTGTTGGTTCAAGTGGATGTGGAAAAACAACTTTATTATTGAATTTTATCTACAATAGGTTGATTCCTTATTCCAATTTGTATGTTTTTAGTAAATCTTTAGAACAAGACGCCTATAAAAAATTACAAGAAAGATTTGAAAATATTGAAAATATCACATTTTTATAATACTTCCGAGGGCATAGTTCACTTAAGCGAATGTAAACCAAATTATTTAATCGTTTTCGATGATTGTATTTTAGAAAATCAAGACGTTATTAAAGAATATTTCGTAATGTCTCGTCACAAAAACATATCTTGTATCTATCTTTCTCAATGCTTTTCAAAGGTTGATAAACAAGTTATAAGAAATAATTTGAATATGTTGTGTGTTTTTAAACAAGATGATCATTATTCCAGAAAGATTTATAACAATTACGTGGGATCTGATATGAGTTTTAACCACTTTATTGAGTTGTGTGATAAAATTTGGAAAGAAGACTACGGTTTTTTAACTATTAATCTAACTTTGAAGCCTAAAAATGGAAAATATTTGAATAAATTTTCTAACATAAATGCTGCTCAGTGGTCTGACAAATCTACTTGATAAAATATTTGTTACGACTATTTTTATATTATCTTTAATTTTTATTTACATTATGAAAATAACAGAAAAACGGTAAATCTGTTCACGTTCCACGTTCACGTTTTTACGTTCCACGTTCACGTTCTACGTTCACGTTTTACGTTCTACGTTCACGTTTTTACGGTCCACGTTCACGTTTTTACGTTCCACGTTCACGTTTTACGTTCCACGTTCACGGTCCACGTTCACGTTTTTACGGTCCACGTTCACGTTTTTACGTTCCACGTTCACGTTTTACGTTTCGTGTTCACGTTTTTTACGTTCCACGTTCACGTTTTACGTTTCGTGTTCACGTTTTTACGTTCCACGTTCACGTTTTACGTTTCGTGTTCACGTTTTTACGTTCCACGTTCACGTTTTACGTTTCGTGTTCACGTTTTTACGTTCCACGTTCACGTTTTACGTTTCGTGTTCACGTTTTTACGTTCCACGTTCACGTTTTACGTTTCGTGTTCACGTTTTACGTTCCACGTTCACGTTTTACGTTTCGTGTTCACGTTTTTACGTTCCACGTTCACGTTTTACGTTTCGTGTTCACGTTTTTACGTTCCACGTTCACGTTTTTACGTTCCACGTTCACGTTTTTACGTTCCACGTTCACGTTTTACGTTCCAAGTTCACGTTTCAAAATTTTTCTAATTAAATGGTGAACGTAACTTCTGAAGAAGCGAAAAAACTTGATCAAATCGAAAAGAAATTAATCAAAGAATTTAAAGAACAGATTCGAATTGATGAAAAAGAACAAGAATTTATTCAAAAAATCAATCAACCTGTAACTTCTGCAATAAAAAACGTTGAGGGCAAAATTGAAAATGTTTTAAGTGATAATCAAAATTTGATGAATTTGGTTCCAGTTGTACGACAATTTGCCGATATTTCAATTCCAAAATCTGAAGTGGAAGAGTTTGAATTGCCAAAATTACCATCTTCAACACCATTTAGACCTCGAATCATTGAAGACTCTACCATAGTTGAACCAATAAGTCCTGGAACAACGGATATAATAATTGGTGAAATTTGTAAAAAATTTCTTCCTAGAGCAAAGGATGATAAATTTGGTTTGTATTGGGACAGAAAAAAGAGAAGTTTTATGATTGGAAATTTACCCGTTAATTTTGAACATAATGATATCATTATTAATGAAAAAACATATGAAGGAACTCAAGGTTTATGGAGATTATTAACAGACTATGACGCTCCAAAAGATAATTTATATTCTGAAGAAGATTTGAAAAACTATACAGAAATTTTATGGGAATCTGACTCAATTTACAAAAATAATGATCCATCTACTAAGAAGCCTAAGTCAAGTAGAGGTAAAAAATATATGAACTTAATTAAACCAATTTGGGAAAAAAGAATCGAAGGATCAGGTGTGAGAAAATACAGTGATAATAAGATTGAATACAGATATATCGACGATTTGACAAAACTCGATGGAATTATTAATTATATTTATGCTCAAGAGAAGGCTGGAAATAACAATTTTTTGAATGAAAAGAAAGCAATTAAAGATTTTATTTCGAACAAACTTGACGAAATGATTGAAAAACCTGATGGAATTAAATATTTAAAACGAATTTTGCCGGCAATAAGTTCATCTATGATTGAGGGTAGCGGACTTTTGAATGATTTTATCAACAATTTACCTTTTGAATTACACGTACCAACTTATCAGTATCTGGGGCCTGGCACAAAACTCGAAAAAAGACTAAAAAGAGGAGATCCTGGTATAAATAAATTAGATCAAGCTGCTATGGAACACGATATTTTTTATGCAAAACATAGAGACACAAATTCCAGACATATAGCAGATAAAATTTTGCAAGATAAAGCAATGGATAGATTTTTATCAAAAGATGCTAGTTTAGGTGAAAGATTTGTTGCGCTTCCAACAGCTGGAGCAATGTTTTTGAAGGAGAAAACTAGGAATGGGAATCGAAGAGAACTTGAAATTTTAACTATATAAATGGAGGTGAATGTAAATTTCAGCAAAAATCAGAAAGAAAAAATAAAATCCGCTTTTAAGAAAAAATACCCGTTAGTATTCAATTTAAAATAGATCAACTAAAAAATGGCGAAGATAAGATATTTTTAACAAATAGACAATACAATAAACTCGAAAAACATAAGAAGAACAATAAAGGAACCAGAATAGAATTTTCTTATAATCAGTTGAAAGAACTTAAAAATGGTGGACTTTTGAAAGATTTATTAGATTTTGGAGAAAATATTCCAGTTGTTAAAAATGTTGTTCCTTATGTTCGTAAAGCTGCTCCAATCGTTAAAAAAGATGTGATTCCTATTGTTCGAAACATTTTAAATTGGTTAGATAAAGAGTTGGAAGATGTTACAGGATCTGGATTAGATGAAAAAACTTTGAATTACGTGAAATCAAACATTAAAAAAAATTTGAAATCAAACCTTTAACATTCGGGGAATTGGAAGAAATCTGCAAAAATATTAAACATTTTAGAGGAATCTTCATGAGAGATACATTACCTGAAAAAGTTAAGAAATTTGAATGCGGAATTGTGAATTTAGACTCGATTATGGGAGGTGGAACGCGTTGGATTTGTTATTATTAAAATGATAAGAATGCATTTTATTTTGATTCGTATGGAAGAATTGAGGACAAACCGCCGATAGAATTGATCCAATATTTGAAAAAAATCAAACGTCTACTACAACGATTCTCAAATTCAAGATTATAAAGACCCCCCAATTTGTGGTCATTTATGTGTTTTTGTTTTGAATGAACTGACTGATGGTAAAGATTTTAAAGACGTTGTCAACAAATTATTACTTAATAAATATGGATTCACAAAATATTTTTGACGTATTTGGAACACAAATTAAAACAGAGATTATTCAAAATGTAGATAATAGTTTGAATTTTATCTTTTCTTATCGACTTGGGGTACATGATTAAAATTTTCTTAAAAGAATTTTGAAATTTTCTCTTATTAAATGGTGGACTACAAAAAGTATTCAGGCGATATTGAAAGGGCGGAGTTTAAAAATTTCTATCCAATTAGTAAACAACATTTGAATGAACCGAATAAAAGAACTGAGTTTAATATTGATTTTGGAGATAATTTTTGCTCGTCTAACTTCCAGTTTTATATTTCTGGAACTTTAACAAAACAAGATGGTCAAGCATATCTTGGAACTGATAATGTTAGATTAATCGATAATTTTATACCGTTTTTATTTTCTAAGATTGAAGTAAGAAAACACAATAAATTGATAGAAGAAGTCGAAAACTGTGGTCAATTAAGCACTATTAAAGGAACCATTTGTTATTCCAAAAGTGATGTATTTTCAAACAGTTTTGAATCAACTTTTAAATTTGGACAATTTGAAGCGGTCGGTGATTTAGCACATTTCGGCTTAGGATTCTTTGAAAATGTAAATTTTCCAATCTATAAAGGTGGATTTTACATTAGTTTCATAAGAGCTGAAAACGATGATGTAATTCTGAAGACTGCAACTGGAAATGTTATGCCTGTTGATGGCAAAATTACAATTAACGAGTTTTTCATTAGAGTTCCGATGATTGATTACAAAACCACGAGTAAAATTCAGTTGATTGATGAAATTATAAAATCTCAAAACATCATGTTTAATTTTCTAGATTGGCAATGTATTGAGCAAAAAGGTATTTCCGGAACAAATTATTCGTTCGATATCACAAATATTTATAGAAATATTTTCAATCCCAAGTTCATTATTGTTGGTTTTCAAACAGATAGACAGAATAATCAAGAAAAAAATCCTTCAAAGTTCGATAGTTTGAATGTGAAAAATATCAGAGTAAAATTGAATGGTTCTTATTATCCAGATGAATTACAAAATTTAAACATTTCTGGTGGTCTTTTCAGAATCATGTATCAGATGTATCAAGATTTTAAGAAAGTTTACTACAAAAAATATGGAAATGTATTACAATCCTAAAGAATTTTTAGCGAATAGACCTATTTATGTCATTGATACAACAAAGAGTTTGACAAATATTTCTAGTTCAGAGAACGATATAATTATCAATATGGATTTTCAAACTGCTGTTGCAAATTCTATTTGTTATGTTGTTGTTGTCTCTGAGAAATTTTTATCATATGACGTGATTAAGAACGATATTAGAGAAATCCAGTAAAATTTTAGATTTCTTGATTTTTTTATAAAACAGCTTCAGAAAGTAGAAGCAAACAGCTATAGATTCGGTAATTTTTCATTCATGAGTTACCGTTTGATTTTACAGATTCGTGTATTGTCCTTTAAACAGTATTTTCCATTACTGTTTGATTTTACAGATTCGTTTATTGTCCTTTAAACAGGAATTTCTATTGATTTACTGTCTGTCCCAAAAGTGGTCTAGAAACCCCACATTCATATCTACTTATACATATATATATATATATATATATAAAATTCAGTAATACATGTTTAAATACAAACATTAATCAAACCGTAACAAAGTTATTAAGTTATTTCACAGTTTTCCAACATGGCTGACTGACTATAGTCACATTGAAGTGGACTCCTAGGAAGTGTGTTTTATGTGATAATAAACCAACAAATTATTATTATGTGTGCACAAAACCTCACCTGGGGTAACGTAAGTCCATTAAAATAATACGATTTTCTTTCTCATCAAGAAACATCTTTAAAAAAACACACAAATAAGTAACCTGCTGGGTACCAGCACAACAATAACTCAAGACTTTATATCTCATCATATCTAATATCAAAGTGCAACCAAAACTAATTGAAAAGCACTTAAATATTATACTCTAATATAAAACTATTTAAAAAGTTTATAACAAAGTACCAAAGTATTACAATCCTACTTGTCAACTGTGAATAAATGAGCCTCATTTATTGATGACACTGACACAAAAAAATTTAATGAAGCCTTACAAGAAGCTGAACATTTTTCAAATCTTCCATCACTTAACAATTCTCTAAATAATTGTAACTTGCTTGGAAGTACAGACAACCTTTTTTCTAACCAATTTAGTGAACCTGGTCAAAATCTTGAGTAACTGGACAAGAAGATTCACAATATAGAAGAATATGATCTCGAAACCTCCCTAACCCTTGCAGCGGAGGCTGAACAAGCCCTCTTAACTGAAAATATTCAACTAAAATTAGAATTACAAAAGCTAAAATAAGATTTTTCCCATTTAATGCTTTAGGCGAATAAGGTAGAAGAAGACAACAGAACCATCTAAAACAGAAGCTCCATGAATCAAATTCAGTGAAAATAGTATACTTATCTGAGCTAGAGGACAAATAAACTTACTGCCGCCGCGCCGAGTCCAAGCCTGCAGACGACGCTTTTTCCACCCATTAATTGCCAAAAACCCTGGGAATTGCGTCGAAAGAAGTCAGGGAAAAATGAAAAATTTGGTCTGGAAATCAGGGAAAAGTCAGGGAATTTCATTATTGGACTCCTGTAGCAACCCTGATATACTTTAAATAAAGGAACTCCGATTTGAGTGAAATTGAGCGTATAATATATTTTAGCAGCTTGCCTTCTAGCAGTTTATTTTACTAGTTAAATTGATCCGTCCTTAAAAATTATTGGTCCTTAGATTATGGAACATTACATGTTCAAAGTAAATAATTTTCCCGCGTTTGATTGGTCTTCAACAACTTTATGACAATTAAATAATTGTTTTTAAGTGGTTAACAGGTTGATATAATCTCTGAGCTTATATATTTATTACACATGCCGGAATTAAGGGTATTCACTGAGCATTAACAGTGCAAGTTTAATCCAATCATGAAAGACAGTGAATCATGATTCTCGGTATAATTAAAACTACGTCATGTGTAAATGAAGCCATAATTAAACAATTTATTTGATTTAATAGCTTCACGAAAATGGAATGTTTTTTCTTAGTTTAATTAACTCAAATGAAAAAAAACTAATGTATAATTTTATTTACTTCCCGATGTTTCCAGCAAAACATAGTTCACTGGTTGAGTGTAGAACTTTTCTTTGCAGTATTTGTTGGATGGGCCAAAAGTTGACCTACAAAGAGACACACCTCTACGTAAAAAATAAAACGTTTGTGCGAAATATTTTTGTATTAGGGAAATCTATGTTGACTAAACCTATGGTCTTATTTTATGTAATTGAAATTACACATGAATTAAAACATAATAAATCTAATGATTCACATTTAATTTTTAATACATTTTAAAATGGGTTTTTATGAAATCAAAGAAATGAAGTATGAAATAGCAGTTGTATTATTGTCATTTATTACAAGCAAAAATAATTTTTCAGTACATGCTATTAGATAATTACTCGTACCTATTTGCAGTAAAAAACTAGATTATCATTTTGTTATCGTATGCAATATTATACGTATGGGCCCATGCACACACTCTTCACTAACTCATTCCTTACTAACCATCACTCTCACTAAGCCTCTCACACACTACTCTGTTAAATAATCTAATTAATCACACTAAACAAATTAGCCCACTAATACTTCCCCCGGAGGTTTACTTCTGGCTGGTTTATACCTTCCAGTTCCCCCTCTGGGTACATTAAATGTGATGTATCATATGCTGGGCAACCATACGGATGCCCAGGAGCCGTACATCACACACTGACTTACAGAGAAGTAAAAATAAAAAAACTTATTTATAAACTTATCCATTCATTTAATACCTCATTCTTTACTAAAGCTCTGACCCACTAACACACTAACTAACTAACTAACCTAATAAATAACCCAAGTTTTACTTAACATGTATTTGTGTTGTTAACAATATAACATACTAATATTTCCCCCGGAGGTTTACTTCTGGCTGGTTTATACCTTCCAGTTCCCCCTCTGGGTACATTAAATGTGATGTATCATATGCTGGGCAACCGTACGGATGCCCAGGAGCCGTACATCACACACTGACTTACAGAGAAGTAAAAATAAAAAAACTTATTTATAAACTTATCCATTCATTTAATACCTCATTCTTTACTAAAGCTCTGACCCACTAACACACTAACTAACTAACTAACCTAATAAATAACCCAAGTTTTACTTAACATGTATTTGTGTTGTTAACAATATAACATACTAATATTTCCCCCGGAGGTTTACTTCTGGCTGGTTTATACCTTCCAGTTCCCCCTCTGGGTACATTAAATGTGATGTATCATATGCTGGGCAACCATACGGATGCCCAGGAGCCGTACATCACACACTGACTTACAGAGAAGTAAAAAAAAACTTATTTATAAACTTATCCATTCATTTAATACCTCATTCTTTACTAAAGCTCTGACCCACTAACACACTAACTAACTAACTAACCTAATAAATAACCCAAGTTTTACTTAACATGTATTTGTGTTGTTAACAATATAACATACTAATACTTCCCCCGGAGGTTTACTTCTGGCTGGTTTATACCTTCCAGTTCCCCCTCTGGGTACATTAAATGTGATGTATCATATGCTGGGCAACCGTACGGATGCCCAGGAGCCGTACATCACACACTGACTTACAGAGAAGTAAAAATAAAAAAACTTATTTATAAACTTATCCATTAATTTAATAGCTCATTTTTTACTAAAACTCTAACCCACTAACTAACTAACCTAATAAATAACCCAAGTTTTACTAAACATGTATTTGTGTTGTTAACAATCTAACATACTAATATTTCCCCCGGAGGTTTTATCTTCTGGCTGGTTTATACCTTCCAGTTGACACCGCTCTGGGGTACAAAAAACTGATGTAGCTGTCCTGGACAACCAAAAGGTTGGTCGTCCAGTGGTAGCACATCATACATTTATTCACTTAGAATAAAGTTGCTCTAACTACTACTCAGCTACTTTCCTACTCGCTCACAACCCAATGCACTCACTATCCCATGCACTCTTTATCCCTATCACTCATTACCCACTCACTTAACTCATTCTTTACTGAACTTTTCTTTTGTTAAGCCTCTTAACCACTAACCTACTAGCCCAATAAATAACACAATTATACATCACACACTCTTTTACAGAAAAACAAAAATCCAACAAACACAGTTTATTAACAAACCAATCATTTACTAACTCATTCCTTACTACCCACCCAAACACTAAGCCACTTACCCAAAAAATAACACAATTATACATCACACAATTAGACATATGAAAAATATATTACATGTTATTAAAATTTGTTTTTATTTATAAAATATAAGTAAACGAATGTGTAAACGTTTACGAAAAATAATAATAAATAACGATGAATTGCAAAGGGTTCAGAGTGTTTTTATGGTTATCATTTATGGCTCTCTAATACACCCGGTTAACAGTTAAAGAATATAGTACTCTAATTATTTAATGTTAGGGTCTTATTACAAATATCACGTTATCACTTAACATTTCTTACTGTGAACGTGAATGTGTTTTCACTCTAATAGGAGAAATAGCGGAATCAATAAGGTCCAATAATGCTTAGGTGGCTGTCACTTTCTTGCATTGTGCTGCTACCTGGAGGGTTTCTTTGTAACAGTTTCGACTGTTCGTTAGACACAGCACGATTGTCAGTATATCTCCTTGTGGCATTATTTTAACTAAAATATTGTGTTTGATTTATAAGTTGTAAAATAATGAAATATTTGAATAGATATTAGTTTAACTTTAGAAACGGAACCCCGACACGTTATACACACACACATATACATATGATTAAAACCTATCAGCAATGTAGGTCGAATATTGCCAAAACCAATATTGCAATTAATTTACTTAAAACAGGAATTTAGAAACTGGTCTGTAGCTCCACATACATAAGATCAAAACTCAAACCTATCAGCAATGTAGGTCGACCTATCTTGTTTCAACAACTCGTACCCACGCACAGGCTTGCGTATGTATGTATTTTATCCAATGTTTTAAAGAAATGTTTATGTTTTAATCTTATTTCTTTTAATCTTATGCCATGTATTTCTTTTGTTAACAATCTAACACACTAATATTTCCCCCGGAGGTTTACTTCTAGATGGTTTATACCATCCAGTTCCCCCTCTGGGCAAATCAAAATTGATGTATCAAATGCTGGGCAACCTTACGGATGCCCAGTAGCCGTACATCACACACTCCATTATGTAGAAAAAACTAACCTCTTTATTAAATTATCCCTTCATTTACTAATTCGTACCTTACTAACCATTTTACCCAATAACTCACTATACCTCCAAATCACTAACTAATCAAGCACTAATTACGAACCCACTAACTTACTAACCACTAACCCACTAACTGACTAACTCATTAATCCATTAACTTTTTAACACAATAAATAACCCAAATATTAAATAACATGTATTTATTTTTATAACAATATAACATACTAATATTTCCCCCAGAGGTTTACTTCTGGCTGGTTTATACCTTCCAGTTCCCCCTCTGGGCACAAAAATTGATGTATCATATGCTGGGCAACCTTACGGATGCCCAGGAGCCGTACACACTGACACACACTGACTTACAGAGAATGAAATAAAAATTTATTTATAAACTTATCCATTCATTTAATAGCTCATTCTTTACTAAAGCTCTGACCCACTAACACACTAACTAACTAACCTAATAAATAACCCAAGTTTTACTTAACATGTATTTGTGTTGTTAACAATATAACATACTAATATTTCCCCCGGAGGTTTACTTCTGGCTGGTTTATACCTTCCAGTTCCCCCTCTGGGCACAAAAATCGATGTATCATATGCTGGGCAACCTTTAGGATGCCCAGGAGCCGTACATCACACACTCCTTTTCGGAAAATAAAAAAAACCAAATACCCATTTATTACGCTAGCCCTTCATTTACTAACTCGTACCTTACTATTTTACCCACTAACCCACTACCCCACCAACTCAGTACATCATTAAGCACTTATCACTAACCCATTATACAACAACTTATTACCGTAATAAATAAACCAGGTTTTTAACACGAGTCACTTCTGAATCCAAACAGCTATTGATAATATAATAACAAATTTATCTCCTAGATGAACTAATGTTATTGGCATTGTTACACATATCTCTGGCCATGATGCAAAAATACTGGAAGTTTTAGATCATGGTAACAAAAAAACTACATGCTAAAGAAATTCATAAGAAAATATAATCCATGTAATACCAAATCAATTTTGAACAGCCTGTCAAAGACATCATGGTTGGATGTATATCTAGCACCAATGAATATGAAGTATTGTGTTTTTAATTCTATTCTTCATTAAGAATAGAATTTAAAACACAATTATTAATAAAAATTGTAAAAACTAAAATAAATTATTAATTATAATTAATATTATTTTATATTAATATAAATTTAATTATTTTAAAGTATAATTAATTAAAAGTATAATTATAATTTTAAAGTAAATTTCTCCTAAGTAATGGCATTACGTAAGGAATACCATAGAAATAAAATTAAACACAAAGTGAACTGATTAGTTTAGAAAAAAACTTATAGAATATCTAAATATAACAATTTAAAATGTATAATTAAAGAAATGAAAAAGGATTTGAGAAATATTGTTGATGCTGAAAGGAAAATCTTTTGATGGGAAAATAAATCATTGTAGCGATAAGTAAAAATCAACTTGGAAATTTATCATATCTGAAATGTATAAGAAATGCTTGTAAGGAAAATATTTATGCTTTAAATGAGGATTTCTGACTCTGTTAAGAAATTATTGACCAAAAAATGGAATGTTAAAGTTATACAGTTTATACATTTATGAAATAGTTCTTTATTCGAAACAAGAAGATAACAACAGCACTTAAATTCTACTTAATCGTCATTAATACAACACACAGCTTAACAGAAATGTCCCACAGCATTTGAATTTTTCAAAAAGAAAACTGATTTTATGGGACATATGTTCTTTAAAAAACCTGCCAAGAAAGAGATAAATAAAGAACAAAACTTAAAAAAATTACAGTGAAATTAAAATCTTACCTGATGAACCTAGCACTATATTCATTTGAGAATTGTTTGGAAAGAAGATAAATTGGGAGGTAACTATATATATATATATATATATATATATATATATATATATATATATATATATATATTGTTGTTATCATAATATAATTAATTGAATGGTGTTCAAACAGTAAATTATATTTTTATTTGACAGTATTTTTTTTACGATTTATTTTATACACTTCTTGTATGATGTGCATTTCACGAATTAAGACTTTTTGAATCTTTAATCTTGAATCTTGAAACAAATCTGAACCAGGTGAAATTTGTTGAATATAACTTGTACACCATGGGAAACTAACTTTTATTAGATTGTTTCATAAATGTAGAATATCGAACATTGACTCCTTTTTTTGTGTATGAGTATGTAACATATGAGTAAAGATTATTTCCATTTCATTTCAATCCACTAGAAAAGTATTTTAACCTTAGTATAATCATGTGACATGGTCCATTCGTGCACAATATCTTGCTTACAAGACTACATCATGGGAAATTAGTCTACAGCTCTCAGTTCTTCCTTCAGTAGACTTGACAAGAGCAGGAATGGAGTGTTTTAGCTGTAATATAATCAGGTAGTCCAATCCATTCCTGTGTCATGTCATGTTTACAAGACTACAGGATCCTGATGGTGGAGTGCAACTCTGTTGTTTGAGAAGCAGTACCGCCCCCTACAGCACTACCAGACTCAGAGCCGTGGATGGGAACTCAAGACTCTTGTAGATCTCACAATAGGTGACTTTGTAATTCAGTATGTGGGAGAGATGATCGACGAAGAAGAGTATAAGAAAAGACGAACTTCTATTTTTTGCCAACTGACATGGATAGGATGCTGTTGGACCAAAGTGCAATTTTGTAAGATTCATGAAAATTCCTGCCAGCCCAAGTGTGAGACATATGAATGGACAGTGAACAGTGACACTCCTTTCAGCTTGTTCGCTCTGTGACATCCCTAACTCTTAAGTTGATGCTCAACTATAATTTCTAGAGTATAGGGTCGGACAACAAGCCTTGTATGTGTAGAACACCCAATTGTGGCTTCATCGGTGTGAAAGCTAACAAGCGTGTGCACCAAGAAGGTAATAGGGAAAAAAGACAACAAAGAAGTAGAAAGTGGTTGTCAGCAAGACCCATTAGGAGGACGTTTTTTGCTTGGTGAAAACGGGGTCTGCTCCACATTTAAAAAGAAACAAATTGATTTTTTTGAATTCAAACAATGAATGTAAACCGAAGCACTGATCAGATAACAAAATAAGCTAAGAATAATAATCAACCTGTGAATAATTTAGTTGGTGAGGGCTGCAGTCCAAGTCTAGCTGATTGTTTTAATTTACCTAACCCCGAGAAGAGAGAATGGGCTGTTATTTCTAACAATGAACCCAACATAAAGCAGTCTGTAGAAGAAAACACACTACCTTCAAGATCTCAAGAAAACACTGATTTAGTAGATCAGTTATTTGGTGAGGATTTTGACTTGGCACAACCTTCCACATCTAAGCAAAACTTTTGTGATAATAAGTCAAATCGTACTGCATTTAGAGATCCTGAATTAAGTGACACTTCTGATTCTATCATAGGTGATGATGTTCTGAAAATGCTGATGATTTCGATGCTGACCCTTGGTATTATCCTGAAGTAAATGAAAATAAGAAAAAGTTGGCATCATTTAATCGACGGAAATTACAAAGATCAAATTGATTTTCCAGCAAAACGATATTGATCAGAATGTAGTACCGATCCACTCAATTAATGAAAACTCCGGTGTAGATGACAGCAATTAAATCATAAATATAAATTTTTTACAAAAACGTCCAGTTAATAAAAAAGAGGAAGAAAGAAATGGATTAAAAATAAGACTAATTTACTATAAAATAGTAATTTATCATAAACAATGGGAAACCTTACATGTCCTGTTCAAAAACTAAGAAGGCATTTCAGGCAGTAAAACCTCCCTATACTGATAAGTATATATGGAAGTGTGCTACCAATATTAGTCCAGGAGAAAGACAAGATAATTTTGAACACTTTTTGAAACTTGGGGCTTTAAGTCGACAAAGGGATTCCATTGCCTCATACATGGAAATAGTTCAATCTGTGTATCAGTATGACAAGTAAGGCCGCACAAGACATCTTTATAATGCATTTTATTTTAATGTGCAACACAAGCGCATACATGTATACAAAAAATTCTTTAAAAATACTCTAGACATAACTGACAGACATATTCGAACAGTGTTAGGTAAATAGGGCGGAGAAGGATTTATCACAAAAGATCTACGATGGAAACAAGCCAATCAGAAAAAAGGTGACGAAAGTATAAAGGAGGGCATAAGAAAACACATCAAGTCGATACCGAAAATTGAGAGCCATTACATCCGTAAAAATAGTACCCGTGATTATATCGAGGGAAGTAAAACAATTGCAGACCTTTATAGAGATTATCTATATTTGGGTAAAGCACCTGAGGATGGACAAGCTAAGGCATACAGCAATTGTATCCTTTATCACAAAATATTCACTGAAGAATTTAATATATCAATGTTTACGCCTAGCAAGGACCAATGCGAAAAAGAACAGAAAGAAAAACTCACTCACCATTTGATGACGATTTCCTCCTACTACCTGAGGACGTGACCAACGACTGGGGAGAAATTCAACCACGTATTCAAATGTAACGTTGTATATCACACCTTTACAAGAATAGTGACACAACTCAAAATGGAATAATTTTACAGAAAAGCAAAATGAAAATGAGCATGTATTGAGAGTTATACGTTTGTAGCAATTATTATATTTGATTATTTTTTTACTGAAATGTACAGTAATCATTTGAAATAATTTTCTTTTGTATTAGCCTGTTAGTATAGAAGTACTAATCATTGTTACATTAAGCCTTTTTTGACTAAGTTAGATGCACTATGTGACATTCTGTGTTATAAAGGGGGGAAATTCAATCACATTGGCAGAGGGGACAATGCAGACATGGGTTAGTAACCTGTAATATAAAACAATATTATTTGTCATATACAATATTTCTCTTTTAACAACTATTCTCTTCAAAGTCTGATGTACAGTCAAAAACAGTATAAGTTCTACTGCCAGGTTTAAACCACATTCTTAATAAAATCTTACCAATTGTAATACAATTTTAGAGTTCTGCAATGTACAATTCAAAGTTACAGTTTTTAATATTAAAACCATATAATCATTGTAATCACAAACAAAAATATGTTACTGGGTTTCATCCTCTATCACAGAATTGTTTTAAAGAAACTTGAGAAGAGATTTTTAAGTTTACAATAAAAAATAACCAAGTACCTAGCTCATAAAACTACAAACAATATCAACAAATAAAAGTATGCGAAATAAATAAACATTCTGGTTATAGGACTTGGTACAACAACGTTTTAGTAGAATTATATAAAATATTGAAGTGAGATTTTATCATAATTATTACAATACACTTTTACTATCTTATATGTTAACAAGTTTTGGGTATAAAATATTAATCTCTAGTTCATTGTCAATTTATGTATCTAACAATGGTATATGTAAACTGAAATCACATAAGTGTATTTATATTTGTAAGTATATAGCATTTATTTGAACACATCTCTAAGAAAAAAGCTTGTATATAAATTTTAATTTTAATATAAAAATTACTCTGTGGATTTAGATTAGATCCTAGTATTCCAGTGCGTGATTAAGTGATGCCAGTTAACAATTGTCTTTTTTTATACATCTAGTACATAAAAATTTGTAAGAACTAATTATATAAGTAGAAACTATCCAGTAAAGGGTGCAAATAGAACATAATAAGAACTTCATGACAAAACATGTGGGAATTGTCATGAGGAATACCATTCTATCTTAGTCCGTTTATCAGACGTATGTTAAACAACAGAAATATAATTAACAGGCTAATTTAGATCATTATCATTCTATGCCTACATACATACATACATACGATCGTGGGATATAATTTGAGAGCACAAAACTCAAAAAACAGGCAGACTTTCTAGTAGAAGTCCTCAAACCTCCGACTCAGCTAGAGTTGACACTGATGAAAAAGTGTCAAAAGTGTTCAAATTCAGTCGCCACGTGAGTAATTCATTTACCAGCGTCAAAACCATCGGAAGTTCTGATTAATTATTTAGGCGGGATTAGCAGAGTTATAATACTTTGTAGTTATTTAGTTGTTGTTTAATATTACCTTACTTAATAGTA
This sequence comes from Homalodisca vitripennis, assembly GCF_021130785.1. Taxonomy (NCBI): domain Eukaryota; kingdom Metazoa; phylum Arthropoda; class Insecta; order Hemiptera; family Cicadellidae; genus Homalodisca; species Homalodisca vitripennis. The sequence goes on from NW_025776369.1 coordinate 60,486, forward strand.
AACATTTCTGTTTTTGAGTTGGGTTCTTTGTTATTTTTCATTTTTAATTAAAAATTATATTTTCAATCTGTTTAAAACAGTTATATGATAAAGGATGGACTCAACATTTTTGTAAACTATTACATTATAAAAAACTTCATTTAAAAAATATTTATGTAAAGTTGATGTTTTAGATCTTATTAATTTATAAAACTGCAACTTTGTATGCTTTATCAATTCCTCAATCCAACTGATGGAAGGATCGATAAGAAGTCTGAAAACAAGGATGAATCAACATCGTGTTTGGCGGCGCCAACATGAATTATTACTTCCCATCCATCATAAAGTCGAGTATGCTAATGAAGATAAGATAAGCTGGAGCACCAGTGTTTGAACACATGCACACATTCTTTGATATTGGGCAATCTGAGTATTGTGTGCCCTACCACTGGTTCTAATTGAATATCACATCAACTAATACCAGCTGTAGTGACAGCTGACTATCAAACTGCATGAGACTGTCGGCTGGTTTGTTTATATAACAAACTTTTGAAGTCGTTGTTGTTCAAATAACATTTATTGTATTTTGCATGTGATGAATTGAGTAGTTACTTGTATAAATGCTAAATTCACTCTTCTAGCTTATTTGCTGGAATATTATATAAAAAAAAACATAAAACCTACAAATTATTAACATAGGTAAAGTCTCAGTTTTGCTAAATGATGACTCCGAAAAATACTAATAAGAATTTTAAAATCAATGAAGTGGTTTTTGCCAAGGTCAAAGGACACAGTCACTGGCCTGCCAAAATAATTGAAATTGACACAACATCTTTTAAGTATACTGCTAAGTACAAGGTATGCTTTTTCAAAACTAATGAAACTAATTTACTTAATATTGCAAACCTGTGCTCATTTAAGGAAAACAAAATTAAGTTCTCTCAAAAGAAAATTAATAATGAATTCCAACTTGCTATTAATGAAGCTGAAAAAGCCAGGTGCTCAGTCCTACAGTGATAACTAAAACTTTGACACACTACACCCAATAAAAAAATTAAAATGGGACCCGTGACTGCTCTGCCTAATAGTACAACAACCAACTTGATAAACACTCCAAGTGTACAGTCTGCTACTAGTTCCAAGTCAGATGGAATGCGTCCTAACATATATAATGATGTTATTAATTCTAATGATAAAGCTATTAATACCCCAATCTATATGGATACTCAATATCAATTAAATGCACTTATCGAAAAATGTATGAGCTTACAGAAAAGTTTAGATGACAAAGGTAATACCGGAACTGACTTTCAAACTCAAATTTTATTAAATGAATTAAACAAGTACAAGGGTGAAAATGAAAGTTTAAAAACAGCTATAACAATGTTACAGGAAGAGATCACCTCTTTTGAAAATAAACTTCAAGAATTGACATTGTTAAAGGGCACCTGCTTTAATTGCTTTCCGCCTATGCAGCTATCACAATCTACTTCAAAATCATCTGCTTCATCATCATCCACCTCAAGTGACACAATCAAATAAAAAACCCAGTAGGCCTAGGAGCCCTTTGTTACCTTCAGCTCTTCCATGTACAAATACTTTTGCATCTCTAACAGTGGCTGATGAGGAGGGAGAAGAAGAAGATGAGATGGTCAACGTTGAAAATGTACAACCTGAAATTCTCATTTGCGGGGATAGTCATGGACGAGACTTGGCCTATCATCTGAACAAAGCACGCAAATCCAATAAGGCTTGGTTTTATCAAGCTTGGTGGTCGAAGCAAGGATATTTTAAATCATGAAAATATAGAGGAATTGAATCTGAAGGAAAGAGACATATTGGTGTCAGTATGCGGTGCAAATGATGTTGCAAAAAATTAAGCCAATGAAGCCTTGAAGAATATAACAGACACATTAAATAAATTTTCACAAATGAATATCGTACTAGTTAATATACTAAATAGATATGATCTTGCAGAATGGTCAGTTGTGAATAAAGAGGTCAGAAAAACCAATAAGTCTCTGGAAACTCTTTGTCGACAGCATCCAAACGTGACCTTAGTACAGGCAAGTGAGGCTGAAAGACACTTGCACACTCAGCAGGGCTTACACTACAACTACAGGGGTAAAATGTGGCTGGCAAGAAAGATATCTGAAGCAATACAACGATTAGCAGAGAAGCCTACCAGAACTAACAGGGAGAAAAGCCCTGAACAGGGACTGGTAGCATCAATGGTGACTGATCAACAACCAATACCACCTGGATGTGATGACTATGAGGAACTGGAACCCAGGCTGCCTACTCCTGCTGATCTGGGAAACTCGGAACCACCACCTGCAGATCCTCACCCTTAGTTAATAATAGAAACAACCTAGGTCTTAATGGTTTCAAGGTATTTCATATCAATATTCAATCCATTAGAAACAAATTAGATATGTTAGAGTTATTTTTGAATTATATTGACTGCAATGTTGTTACAATAAATGAGCACTGGCTATGCTCAGAAGAAATTCCTCTGTACATTCCAGAGGGTTCCAGTCTTGCTGGAGTTTACTGCAGGCAACCACCGCTTAGGAATAGGGGTTCATCTATTTTTATGAAGTCTCACCTGGAGTTTTCAGTCATAAATGTCAGTAAATTTTCTATAAATAGCGTCTTTGAAGTCTCAGCTGCCTACATAACAAAGTTAAACACTGTAATTGTTTCAATTTATAGGACACCACAGTCTAATGTGGAAATTTGAAGTAAAAAATACTCATCTAATTTTATTTTAACAGGGGATTTTAATATTAATGTTTTTAAAAATGACCAAACAACAAAATCTTTTCTTAACTTATTACGATCATATAATATGTATTGTGTCAACATGGAAGCGACTAGAGGCCAAGCTTGCATTGATAATATAATAACTAACATAAGCAATGACGAAGTGCAGTGCAAAGTTGTAGATGCTTGTATGTCAGACCATTTTGGTGTTTTAGCAAACTTTAGTAGCCTTGAAAATCTCAAAAGTAGAGCTAAAGTAATCACTAAACAGGTTAGATCTTTAGACTCCTAGGCTGTATCTTATCTTAATGAAAATTTAAATAACTTTAGTTGGAATTACTTGTATCGGTATGCTAATGTAAACGAAGCTTTGACTTATTTTTTGAGCATATTAAGTGTTAATTATGACAAATGTTGCCCTGTAAAAAATTTAAAGGTAAATGAGTCCAAAAGTAAAAATAAAATAAAAAATAAGTGGTTTACACCTCAACTTAAATCCTACAGGGATTCTGTTATGGTATTTTATGATAGATATAAAAATCACATAGATCTTACTGATGAAAATGTTCACAAAACTGCATACATTACAATCAGAAAGCAATACAAGGCTGAAATAAGACGGGCCAAACAAATTGCATTTGAAAATTACATTTTATCATCCAAAAAAAGTGTAAAGCGCTTGGAATGTTATTAAGTCTGAATCAAATTGTAACAAGGAATATCAAAAGACTATAATTGATTCTGATACTTTTAATAATTATTTTGTAAATTTTGTTAGCCAAATGAATAACCTACATCCAAATGATAACTTTGATTTAGCTATTCAAAATGTAAACAGTTTTATCTCTTGTAGATCCTTTGAAAGAAAGTACTTTACTTGGAAACCCATTACTGTCAAGGATGTCTTGTTGTGTGTATCTAAATTTAGCTCATCACAAAGTGAAGATTTCTATGGGTTTTCTAATAAGATATTTAAAGAAATAATAGACACAATAGCTGAACCTTTAGTATATATATTTAATATGATTTTGGATCAAGGGATTTTTCCTAGCAAACTTAAGGTAGTGAGGATTACACCAATATTCAAGAAAGGTGATAGAAACAGTCCCTCTAGCTACAGGCCAATATCATTAGTCCCTATAGTGAGTAAAATATTTGAGTGATGTGTTAAAGATCAGCTGTATAATTATTTTGACAGTAGCTCGCTTTTGTGTGAAGAACAGTTTGGATTTTTACCAGGAAAAAACACATCAAAAGCAGTTCAATCAATTGTTGAAAAGGTCCTCATAAGTTTTGAAAACAGAGATCCATGCTCTGCTACTCTAATTGACTTGTCAAAAGCATTTAATAGTATACCACACAAGCTTCTTGTTAAAAAATTACACAGCTACGGAGTTAGGGGTAAAGAACTTTTCTTGTTATCATCATATTTAACAAACAGAAGTCAAATTGTGATTCAGGGTTCTGATTTCTCAGATTACAAAAATGTGCAAGTTGGTGTACCACAAGGATCGGTACTTGGTCCTTTTTTGTTTATTATAGCCATTAATGATTTTGCCAATAGTATAAAAGTAGTAAAACCGAAGAAATATTTTTCTCTTTGGACAACAACAGCACAAAGAGTTCTGTTAAACTTTTAGGAATTCACCTGGGTAGCAAACTCAGCTGGGATAATCATACTAGTCAATTATGTGTTAAGTTATATATTTGTTACGTAAATTAAGTCTCTGTGTTAGTAAAAAAATGTTAATTATGTCATATTATGCTTTTTTTCATTCTATATTATCATATGGTATAAATCTATGGGGGAACAGCTGTGGGGTTCAGAGAGTTTTGATATGGCAAAAATGGCACTAAGGGTTATCAAAAATACTGGTAGTAGAGAACACTGTCGTCCTATTTTTAAAGAATATAAAATAATGACTGTTATAAACATGTATATTTTCTCCGCTGTAGTCAATGTTAGGGAAAATATTGATAATTACCAGCTAAGACAGGACATACACAATTATAATACGAGATCTAAGTATAAGCTAGAATTACCATTTGTAAGGCTCAAGAAAGCCCAGGTCAGCCATTATTGCATGAACATTGCACTTTTTAATAAACTGCCAAAGGAATGTTGGTACCTTAAACTAAATAAATTTCAATTATTACTCAAGGGTTGGTTGGCAGAAAATCCATTTTATAATATTGAGGAGTACATGACATGTGACACGAACGCTTTAGCAGGATCAATTTTATAAACTTGATAATAACTGTTAATTTATTTTATATAATATTTTATAATGTCTGTGTTATATGTGCTATTTATTTTTGTGTGTATCTATATGTTTATTTATGATATTGAACAATCTTGTTTGTAAATAATAACAAAATGTAACTGACGATGCCTATTGTAATCACTGTATTACTTAATGGAAAATAAACGATCTTGTATCTTGTATCTAAGATTTCTGAATCTGTCGAAAACTTGAGAAGAAACTATATTTAGTTATATTTATAACAGTTGCTTGTTAAATATTAATTAAGTGTAACAAGTGCCAGTTAAACTGTTGTATATTTGAGTAAAGATGATAACACAAGCTCAACAAGCTCATTTATCCAGATTAATTAGGATCAGAAATGTTTCGGATAAATCAGGAATGCAGTAAACAAACAATATATTACAGATAATAAAGAATAAATTTGTTACAAATATAACACTAAGATTCAGTCATTTCATTATTTTGATTTAAAGAGATTAGTTATAAGGTAAACAAAAATTAGTAAATAATAAGTAATGTAGTTTTTTGTTTAGTAAAAGGATGTGTTCAGTCTCTTTTGTTTCACTTTGGTATAATGTTTTAAAGATACTTTGTACTCAATCACGGATATGTTTCAATGCTTAAATTTTCATATTCTAGATCTTCATTATCAGAATTGTTTTGAAGAGCAAATGCAATTTCTATGTGCTGTTGATATTATTGTCGGTGTTTAGCAAATAATTTACATCTTCCAAATTTACAATTTAGACAATCAGTTATTATATTGTACACATTATCCTGGACATTGACCGTGTGTTAATATCTGGATAACCCGCAGATCCGGATGAATGAGGTCTGGATAAATGAGGTTTTACTGTACTAAATTATGTAGATTACATTAAAAATAATTTTACGATGAACGTAATTGTAAATGCAATAATTGTAGTTGGGAATTATTAAAACTTGTAACTTGACTGATGTAAAAATGTTTAAGTATATTTACTCTATATTAAGACTAATTAATTAATATATTATAGTGTTTAGCACTCAATCATACTTTAATATTATTGCTAGGATTGTTTATCTTTATACTGTATATTTATTTAATTGTTGTTTAAAATTCCTGTAATAAATAATAAAAAAATACTGTTTTTTACCTTTTCTGAGTTGGGTACTTTGTTATTTTTAATCAATCTAAAAATTAGGTTTTCAGTTTATTTAAAACAGTTCTGTAATAAAAAATGGTGTCTTACATTTTTTGTAAATGATTACGTTATAAAAAAAACCTCATAAGACATTAGGAGAAATACATGGGCTATTTTGATTGGATTTTATAAAAAAAATGTTTGTGGCCTGTGCAAGCCAAAGGTATATTGTAATTTTTTACATCTGTTATTTATGCATACATGATTGAAATACATAGTTAGTCCATATAGTTTATAGAGTTTATCTGTTACTAAGTAATGGTTTTTGTTGCAATATTAAAATCTCTAACTTTTTTTGTACATTATAGGACTCTACTCTTTACCAGATCCTGTCAAACAAATTGAGAGCCGAAAACGGTTTGTGGCGGAGCTGAGACGAAAATACCTGGACCGGATGATCGTGGCAGGTGAAGGGGCTACTCTTTGAATTGTGACTGTGTGAATGGAAGAGTGAATGGAATACCGTTAGTGTAAGTTATAGTTAATTAGCCTTAATAAGCATTATTAAGATTAATTTTTTAAGAGGTTAAATGTAAGAAAGGACCACATGGTTCTAATTTCGCCTCAATAAAGAAATGTTTCTTTTTTCTTTCTTTCACCTTCTCATAAACAAAAGTGCACAAGTACAGAACGTAATTCAAGAAGTGGTAACCTTAATGTAATACCCAAAAGTTTTCTATGACTATGCATATTTATATAGTTGTGTCAACACATAAGATAGTAAAAGTGTAATGTAATAATTATATGATACAAATGTTTCAAAGTTGCTTAATGAGTTCATCATAACTGTTTATTATATATAATTTTTTTCAGAATGTTATATACTTTTGTAACTGATATTATTATTATTAATTATCCCGCTGTGTTAGACATGCAGTTCTTATAATTGAACTGTTGTTTTAAAATTATTAAAAACAACGTATAAGGTTTGTGCAAACTAAACCCCCTTGCTCATATTCATGATGTTCTAATTAATGAAAATTTGATGAATCGTTTGGGTCATTATAAATTTGATCATGTGCGCGCTATTGTTTATTTCTTTTACAATTAAATATTAACCGATATTGATTCAGATTATCTGTTGTCGCATCTTATTATAAACGTATTTCATTTGCTTCAAGAAAGTAAGGTATTCTCGTGTAAATATCAAAGATTTACAGGGATGCAGCAATTTGCTTATGGTGCTTGCAGCAGCGTAGTTAAACGAAACTATGATTTTACATGATGTTGTGAAAAAGTAATAATATTGAAGGAATATTACTGTATAGTATCAAAACATATGCTAAGGTAACAAAGCAAAGAATAATTAAAAATATTAATATATTATAGAGATTACAATTATGAGAGTGAGAGACAATAAGATGTGAGCAAATTGCTGCAGTGCATGCCATTGCGGAAATTAATAAGCACATGTATTTACGTGTTAATGTCAGTATACGTATATATTCATATAACTTTTAACGCGGCCTCCGGCAGTCTAAAGCTTCCTAATGAGCATTTAAGCTCTAAACGCAGAGAAAAGTCATTTGATACCTTCAATAATTTATAACATGTGCAGTGCACTATTGGATTTATGGAAATTTGAGACCATTGGTTGAGGAAGTTGAAGGTGAAAGTTAATATCATGACTGTGAAGCCATATGCTTTGACAAAAAAACCCAGCAAAATCAGCAGAACTCACCTGCAAGGGGGATTGCTTTGTTGGACTGTCTATCGAGTACCTCGGAGTTATCCTCAGCAGGACCCTCTCCACCAGGAGCGCCGCCTGTAGAAGATTTGGCTTGGGGATGGCTGTTAGACAGTGACTGATTGAACTCTGGGGACCCAATTCAGCACAACTCGCATGCAAGGGGGCGTGCTTTGTTGGACTGTCTATCGAGTACCTTAGAGTTATCCTCAGCAGGACCCGGCTGCTAGACAGTGATTGATTGGACTCCAGAGACCCAATTCCGGACTGCTCAGCAATACAGAAGCTGCTGCTGTACAGAATCATTCCGCTGAAGACTACCTACACTGCTCCTGCCTGGTAGACCCAAACCTCCACCAGGAATACATTGGAAGCCTTCCACAACAAGATTCCAGTGACTCGTGGGCGTACCGTGGTTTGTCAGGGACACAGTCGTCCTACAGTCTACACGACTTCCCCCCCTGCATGACTACATCGAGACCCGGGGAAGAGCCATGTAAGCAGCAGCGGCGTTATTATATTCCAATAACAAATGAAAATTGCATAGCCGTTTACAAAAACCAACACACCAACTCTATTACTTAATTAAAACCCACATACTATAACAATTTTCAGTTGTGAATGAGGAAGATATGTCAGATAAAAATTAAGATCAACAAGTGTTGTATTTCATTTTAGTACTTTTTTTGATGGGTCTCAGGTATAATTAGTGTGGCAAGAATTTGTTAAATTGTCTATCTTTTATGTATATAATATTATTATAGCTTTTTTAATATTGATATTGTTTTTGAGGTTGAATGGTAGAGAGCAGTGGCGTAGCAAAGGGGGCGGCGGGGGCGGACTGCACTGGGTGTCATCTTTTTTTGAGGTGACACCCACCCGGTCTCTAAATTTTAAGAACAATGTACAAACAAACAAAAAATAAATCGCTAGCACAAAAATTTCTTTTTCGGGGATTCCTCCACTGTATTTATAATTCGAGGATTCCCGCAAAAGAGCCTGACGCTGTCGTGGGGGATTCCCCGTCATATACTCCCGATCTTTGACATTTTAGTTGCAACATTTCTTATTTGTTTCGTGAATTGTGTTGTGTTTGGTTGGCGTGAATTGTTAAACGTGTATTATTCTATAGTGATAGATAATAAAAAGAAAAAAGATATTATATCCATGATCTTTATCATATAAAATGTATTTCTTTTTACTTACAATGGGGTGACACCACCAACATCCGCGCCGGGTGCCACCCAAGGTAGCTATGCCACTGGTTGAGAGGACTCTAGTAATAACTCGGCCTCTTTAAATAAATACTATTACAACTTTCATTCATTTCACATGTTTGTAAAAATTATAGTGTTCAACTGTAGAGATAAAGGATTTTAGTTTGAAACAAAAAGATTTTATAAATATTTTACTACTAAAAAAATTTTAATTTTAAACATATAGTTTCTAATGTCAATGCTATGTTGCATTCGTACATTTATTGTGAAATAGTGAATTGTTATCCACAGTAGGCATTATTTAATAAACTTCATATTTAAATTAAGTACCTATAAATTATTATTGTATGTCTCATCTTACAAAATTAAAACTCTTAAAAGTGTTAATGTTGCACAGCTTCATTGAGAAACCCGATTTTTATGAATGAGGATAATGAGATTATAGATAGCTCTATTTTATGCACCTTGATAAAGACAACAGGCAGCTACGCAAACAAATATTCCAGAGGAGAATTCCTCGCACATTCTATCAATGGCCTATTTATTATTCCTTGACAATTTTCTGACAGCTCAAATTACATATATGGGTAATCATAACACTTATAGATTGATATTTTTGTTGTACTTGGATTGCAACATTGATAAGACATAAGAAGCAACAAAACAAACAAGATCTAAGAAGGCTGATTCAATGTAAATCTGACAATGAGAATACCGCTTCACCTAGATTAAACTATATTTTGTAGTCTGAGTGTATCTGATGTCAAAACGTTGTGTACATTTTGAGCTTCTTTGTCACAGATTATTTTGGATCTCTTCAGACAAACATGACTCCAGATTCCAGGAGTCAAGTCTGTGACAGTGTTATATTTCTGACGCTGCAGTAAAAGGAAAGTGAACTGGAGCTAAACTCAAAATTCACAATTCTTGAGTCGGCTGCACCGGCAGCCATCTTTATTTTAACACATCAAGAACAATGTTAAACACCAAACACTGTAAGCCCTGATTTTTAATCGTAAAATTATGGGAGACCTCTCTTTTACAGATATTTTTAATATGCATCCATATACCTTTAGTATTTTTTATATTTTTATTGATTATTCAGAAAGAATTCTCAAACTTTCTGTACTTCATCATTTGAATGTTAAAAATTTAAGTTTAAATAAATATATAGATTTTGTATATAAAAAATGTTTAGACATGTTCTATTACATATTTAAAACTATACATTTCCCATAACTCTCTGACACAAGTTTTTGAGGCTTAATACTGATCTTATGGTAAAACTCAAGGTTGTTTTACTACATTATGTATTTTTAAATAATTTAAATTATGGTAAGTACCTATACAAATTAAATTTTTTGTGTATAAAATATTTCCTCTAAATTTGTGTATATATTCTACAACAAATCATCAACATTTAATCACTTGTTCAGAAACATTGAGTTTTTATAAATTTGGAGTAAAAATTATTGATTCAATAAATGATTGTTTCATTAATACAAATTAATTCACATATTTATTTACACAATTGTCACAGACACCTTACAAGCACAACGATTTGGAAAAGACTAATCAGTTATTACAAATTGCATACTAAACTAATTAAACCAAAATTATAATACATAGAAAATTATACAATTATTTTTTTTCTTACAGCAAGTCGGATGCCTCAAAGTCCTGACGGAGAAGATAGAGGAAGTATTCAGCTACACCGTAGAAACAGTGACAAAGTAGATAGTCTTTTGAAAGTATTTTGAATCTTGAAAGCGATTTTTCTTTCTTTATAGAAAGTGGCATATGATTGGAAATCTTTACGCATGTATAAAGCGTAAAGACCTTTCCAGAAAGCTTCTATTGTGATTAGGATACTGGAGCAATTGAGAGCTTCTTGTGAAATGAGAGAGGTGGTGATTGTTATTAACAACTTTTCTTGGTTCTATTTGACGTAAAGAAGACTCTGAAGAATGAAAGGAGAAGATAGAGGAAGTATTTGCACATCTCTAAAGTGCTTCCTGCATGGGTCTCGAAAAGGAGCCGAGTTGATCAGTCTTACCATTTTCTTTTGGATAAAAAACACTTTTTCAGAGGCAGGGGAATTTTCCCCAGAAGATCGTTCTAGACGATAGATGAGAATGAGCATAGGCAAAGTAAACCTGTTTGAGAGTGTGTTTGTCAACAACACGTGAAAGAGTGAGAAGGGCAAAGAACGCTTTAATAAGTTTTGTAGTAACGCACTTGTGGTGGTGCCAAGTTAGACATGAGTCTATTTTGATTCTAGAAATTTTGTGACTGGTACTAAGTTGACATCTGTTGGGAAAACGAGGAATCACTATAGTGATAATTTCTGTAGTTAATATGGAAATGGAGAAATTTAGTTTTTTTTAATAATCTTTAACCCATTTGCTGAAAACCATTCCTTCATTGAATTTAAAGTTCTCCACCAATTTCACAACCAATTGATCTTTGTTTTTATCTGAGGCAACTACTGATGTGTCATCAGCGAATAGGACCATTTGTATGTTATTGAAAACCTCAGGCAGATCATTGCAATAGATTAAAAAGAGGGGAACAAGTATCGAGCCTTGTGGCACACCAGCAGTCAACTTCCGGAACCAATTTCTCGTCTCAGAATTCAATACTACACACTGCTCGCGATCAAAAAGATAGGATTTAAACCACCTCAAGGCCACTTCCTCCACGCCATAACACTTAAGCTTTCCGACCAGAATATCAAAGTTGACACAATCAAACACCTTAGACAAGTTGCAGAAAACACCAATGGTGTATCACAACCCGTTCACTGCAACCTGACACATGCTCCAAGGATTCAAAGGTCACATCACAGGTACTTCTTCCTTTGTGAAAACCAAACTAGCAAAAACTTTAAATACTGTTTTCTACCAAGAAATCATATAGTCTTGAGCACACTGCTCTCTCCAATAATTTAGAAAATGCTGGTAAAATAGATACTGGTCTAAAGTTAACTAATCTGTTTTTGTTAGGCTTTTTAGGAATAGGTTTAACTGGGGAGCATTTCAATAGGTTTTGAAAAATTCCTTCTTTAAGAAGTAAGTTTGTAAGAGGTTTTGGTAAAGCGTTTACACATTTTTTTAAATATAAAATGGAGAAATTTCATTCCATCTAGCTGATTTTGTTGGATTTAGAGAAAATATAATTTTGATAAACTCTTCTTCAGTAACTGGTTTAAAATTAAACATTTTTGGGTGATAATTCTGAAACTCTGGGATATATTTCGTTGCTTTAGGATAGTTTGGCATTTAATTAATATTTTTGATAGTGTCAATGAAATAATCATCGGTTGTGACATCAATGTTCTTTTTGTTTGTGATAACATAATTATCCTTAGCAATCTCTTTTATTTCCGGCTCATCCCTGAGATTCCCAGTCTCTCTTTTAACCATCCGCCATGTAGCTGTAACTTTATTATTCGATTCCTTAATGTAATTTTCTGTTGTACCTTAATTTTGCTAGTGCTACATATTTAAAACAAAACCTGTTTGTATCTACAGACATACGCTTTAAAGTCTGGATCTCTAGATGTTTTGCTAAGTTTGTGCAGAAATCATTTCCTTTCTTATGCAATTTTTAAGCCTGCTGTCATCCATTTATTTGAACTTGTATTTCTGTTTTATATTTGTATTACTTTGTGAGGAAATGCTTTACAAAAGGATACCTTAACGCTTCCAAGAAAACTTTTGTACATACTATTAACATTAATATTATTTTTACTATTATGGAAAACTTCTGAGCAGTGTGTATTTATTAAATCACATTGAAACATCGACATCGACTCATCTGAAAATTACCTTTTCTGATATGATCCACCCGATCTTGCAGGTGATTTTGTTGGCTGTAACGAATCACAATTTGAGACCGATGGTCTGAGAGGCCTGTTTCAGAAAAACAAATAATCTAGAGAAAAGTTAATGGAAAACATTGTCACCAACTAGATGATTTAGAACTGCTTGTTATACGGGTTGCTTCATTTACGTTTGATATCAAATCATACGACCTCAGTCTGGTGATAAAATCTAGCTTAATACTTTTGCTTATAAAAATATCAATATTAAAGTCACCAGTAATAAGAAGTAAAGGATTTTTAAACTTTAAGAAAATCCTATGCAGGATATTGCCCAAGTTGTTAAGGAAAGTTTCAATATTAACTTTACTATTATTTGGAGGTCGGTAGACATTGAAATAGATTAAACCTACTAACAGATATAAGATTTGTGATTTGTGTTGGATTTGTTTTTCTTATAATAACATAAATGATTTATTTAATTAGACTAACACAGAATTCAAAACCACTTGCCATGAAACTCACTCAATGACACCATATCGAGATGAGAATTGGCAAGTATGCACACCCTATCCATAGTATTGCTTTTGCATCTAATTATATCTACTTATATCTTTGAAACTAATATCCATCTGAATTTAACTATGAATTAGGCTATCAATACCATAGATATATTGCTTATAAAAAACAAAATAATGTTTTATTGTATCCTGTATTGTGAATAAGACCAGTAAATTTATAAATTGATATTGTTTAAATATTAAAATTGTGTGAAAAAACACTTGACTGAAGAGTATTAGCATTAATAAGCCAAACCTGCCCCAGCATACCTGATCCACAACGGAGAGGTTGGTAATACTGTCATGTCAAGTCCGGTTTGAATGGTCTGGAGAGCATCCCAACTTTGTATTGTGATATGACATGCCATATAACCACTTTTTTTAAGTTTTCAAGTAACACTGTTCAAGGATGCTATGGAATCGTTCTTCAAGTGAAGTAATGAGACCAGTGTAAAATGCAGAGTTAAGTATTTCCAACTATGACGTCAGTGATTTATTGGGGGTCCTAATTTGCAGTTCCTATTAGGATTCCAAGTAATGCTCCGGTTGGAATCATCCAAAAAATGGAATCAACCTCTAACAGCAAGAAAGGACGAAACGCATAGTTTCTTCCCAGGTATTCCTTCTGTTACTTTGGCTGACTCATGTGATATTTTTAGTTTTAATAATTATTGGGAACATCTCATCATCAGAGTTTCATATGTTATTCCTTATGCAGGCAACATGAAAACTTTCCTGGGGTGACAATGCAGGAAATGTTGCAACGGAGGTGACTTATAACAATGGCTATGGTATGTAGCTCTTTGAGGGGAAATTTTAAAATTCCTCCTAGGGTTTCGTTTGATATTCCTATGAGGCACGATATAGCATCTCAAGAAAGATTATTGAGATTGGGTTTCTCCAAATTACTGTGACTGAATTATAGATTTCTGCCAAAGCAATCCTTTTATACCACAGTTTTAATGTTTAGAAGCAACACCTGAGAAAAGGTTGGACAGATGGAGTTTTCTTCCAGTAGTTGGATTTAACGATTCAAGATTACATTTCAACCACTTTTGAGGCTACCGATGGTTTAGTGATGCTTGGAAATATTTTCAATTAAAAATGTGGCGCGAAGATGTAGAAATGTATACTTACATAATTTCCATAAAAACCAAAACAGTCAACTTCTTTGGTTTTAACCGATAACAATCATTTACCAAATTGTATTTTGAAGGATGTAACCTCAAATATGTTATTTTACCACAATGAGAACTGTATACTTGATGGATTATTACGGATAAAAGAACTCAACACTCAATAATTTTGGTTCTTAATCAGAAATCAAAAGTTTTATTGGCCATTAACTACTCCAAAGATTACAATAGGCTCGTCAAAAAAACAATTTTTTCAGCTTGATTCAAGTGATGTTATATAAATACATACTAGTTTCCAGTCATGTCTGATATAATGAATACTTAAATCTCCTCACATAAATAAAATATTAATTAAAATTTAAAATAAATATAATAAATTAACAAATAAATTAATAAATTATGGAGTATCCTTATTTTTTCTTAATTACAGCATATCACATCTCATATATTCCTCAACTCTGTAAAATTTCTTTAGCTTAAGCCACTATTACATATTGGATTTAAATTGTTTTAAAGGTAAAGCTCTAACAAAAAGAGGAAGCTTATAAAATAGTTTTAATTTCTGTTATTTATGGCTTTCATAATATTTACCTAGCCTTATATTAGGAGTTCTTAGATTACCTTTTGATCAGTTATCATACTTATTGAGTCTACATGCTGTTTCAAATCGATCTTCATTTTCTTTCACATATGTTAGGTTATAGAAAATATATGTAAATGCCAAAGTCATACTTTTAAGCCTAGAATAATGTTTTTATGTTGTTTGCAAGACTCTTGGTAAGATAATCTAGGTAATATTATAATTGTTTTTTTCTGCCAAACAAAAACGATTTTTGCCGTACTGGAATTACCCAACAGTTGAATGCCGTAACACAAGTGGCTATAAAATAAACCGTTGTATATCATTATAAGTGTTTCTAAATTTACACAGTACTTCAATTTTCCCAGTAGGAAAATTACGCTCGATCATTTTTTACAGAGATTATCAATATTTGCACTCCAGCACATTTTTCTGTCTAGATAGAAACCAAGTAGTTTTTACAGGTTTTAATAAACTATCATTAATCAAATGGTTTTTAAGGGTGAATATTATATTTTCAGATTTGATTTCATTTATTAGAAGGCTTGATTTCATTTTATTAGAATACCAAGCTAGTTCTAGGGATTTATTTAACTGCAACATTACATTGACAATATCCCCACCTGCACTAATCAGAGTGGTGTCATCTTAATATCGTACAGATAGAGAAGGTATATTTAAACTAAAGTAATTTACATAAATTAAGAAAAAAATTGTCCCAAAATAGATCCTTGAGGGACACCAGCTATGACATTTAAATACTCATATTGAGAATTATTGCCTTTAACAACCTGCTTTTTATTGGTTACATAACTTTCTAACAAATCTAACTCCACATTCTTAATGCCATAATATTCTAGTTTTCTACATATACTATGAGACAATTTTTAAAAGCTTTTCTTGAGTCAATCAGACTAGAACATATAACTAACTTGTCTTCAAAACCTTTTGATATTACATCAACCATAGTTTCCACAACAATCGCAGTGGAGAGTTTTGGCCTAAACCCATATTGATGGTCATGTGTCAATGAATTATTTACAAAATAAATATGGACCTGAGACAACAAACAAGATTAAATTATTTTACTAAAAACATGTACAATTGCAATGGGTCGGTAATTCTTTGATAGATTTCTAGTTACCTTTTTTTAAAAACTCTGGTGACTTGAGCAGAATTTAGACTATCTGGAAAGTGACCTTTGACCATTGTTAAATTTCTCAAGTAATTAAGAGGCATTAATATAACATCAATTATATGCTTTATCACAAAATTTGAGAGCCCATAAATATCCTCACTGTGTGTATTATTTAACTTAACCTACTAAAAATAAATTTGACCAAACTTCATCAATCGTGTTTCACTTAAAATTCAAATCCCATTTATTGGGGAGAGGAAAATTATTCAAAAAATCATTGTGAGTTAAACCATTTACAGAATTTATGGTGTTGTTAGTTAATGGTACATTAAAAAAATAACTGTTTAACTCTTCCGGCAAGAGTGGTATATTGTTTGAGATTTTTTATTTCATAACTCCAGATTCATTTCTTACAATATTCCATGCCATTTTATATTTATTTGGAGCATTTGATATTAGATCATTATTTGCAGAAATTATTTCTTCAGAAATGGTCTTATTGTAAATTTTAGTATATCTTATATATCTATCCTTATCAACTATATTACAACCTTTCTTCCAGTTATCATATAAAATTAACAAATAAGCTCTTATATTTTGTAGTTGAGGTGTGAAACATCTTTTAAAACATGGTCTTGAATTACCCTTGCCTTTTACAACGACTATTGGACAGTTGTTACTAAAAATATTATACAAAAGATACAAAGGAGTCCAATCTGTGTAATTTTTTTAAACTTTCAATAAGGCTAAACAATCGTTCCCTTGAGAGAAGTCATGTTGTTGATTGTTTGGCCTAACTTTATTTAAGTCAAATTCAACCAAGACCCCAGCATGGTCTGATACTGTGTACCGATTGTATTAAATAATAATTCTGGGGTAAATGGATTACCGGTGGAAGGAGTAGGCCCAGATGAATGATAAGGACTGGACTGTACAAAAGAGGCTGCTATTGGCGAGGTGCGCATATGGCAGTGTTTGATAACGAAATTGACAGGTGGGGTGAGGTAGACGTGCCGTACCTCTGTCTCAGTTAATCGGAAGTGATTGTAACGAGTAGACTTGAAAGTGCTTAGAGTAAATATTTGTGCTAATCATCATCAAACCTGCGGGTAAGTGAACCTTTTAACTGGAGTCCAGTCAATATACATTCTTAGTTATTTTGGAATAATTTTGGGGAAAGAAATATTGTAAAAATTAAATTTAATGGGAATTTAGGAACTTGTCCTTTTGCAATATAAAACTTGTTGGTGCAGTGAGCACATGTATATAAAATTTTATGTAAAAATACTAAAAGACTTTTGTGGTTGTTACAGATGCTTTCAGCAATATTTTTGATTTATTAAATCTCTAACACTGAAGAATTTTGTTATTTTTAAATCTCTAACACTGAAGAATTTTTGATTTTTAAATCT
Organism: Homalodisca vitripennis; assembly: GCF_021130785.1. Classification (NCBI taxonomy): domain Eukaryota; kingdom Metazoa; phylum Arthropoda; class Insecta; order Hemiptera; family Cicadellidae; genus Homalodisca; species Homalodisca vitripennis. Next base: position 78,235 of record NW_025776369.1, read on the forward strand.
CTAACACAGAAGAATACTTTTAAAGTAAAGTAAAGAAAATTAGTAACAAATATAATTGAATTTTGAAGATAAATTAAAGTGAAGAATTGCCAGATCAGATTAGAGTGTGAATGTTTGAATTTTGAAAATTGAATAAAAGACATGCTGTAAGAACTTTGCACATTTATGGGAGTGAAGAATGTTTTACAAGTTTGAATTTAAAAGTCATCAAGAAGTTTTTATTTTAATTTTAATTCCAGTAATTATTTTTAAGAAGAAGTGTTATTTTAGTTTGAACTTTATTTATTTCAGAAGATTTTCTTTTATTTTGAACCTTCACAAAAGTTTTAAATTTCAAAGCTAACCCCTCATGTGCCAGTAAAACGGTACAACTGTATCCTGGTTAATGAGAGAACAACTATAAAGTTCCTGTTTGACATTTGTATAGACATTATCAAGACACTAATAGTTTCTGGTTGGCTGCTCATTTACATAATATAGGTTAGTAGACCTAAGAACATTAAAATATTGTAAATAGAGCTTATTTGGTTTTGAAATATCAACATTTTCATCCCCGCTTAAAGCAAAACGTGTGTGTGGTTAAATCCAATAAATCCAAAATGTTGGTCTCTTAAATCCAATATTAAGCGTTCTAAACTGTGTATATAATTATTAAAATCTGAGTTTGGAGTTCTATATACATTTAGCAAAATTAAATTAAAGTCTAACGGTAAAATAGCAGATGTTTTACATAAATAATTAATATACTTTCATATTTCAAGCTACAATCTACCATTATTGATGAGCCTCCCCGAGTAAGACGTGGTTTCCTACTAAAACTAGTTGCCACAATAACATTTTCCAGGACATACAGAGTAATTTTGTCCTCATGTAACAAGTGCTCATTAATACACAGCACATCTTCATCTTTTATTCATCATTAAGCATTATACATGCAATAGATGTTGTCAAAATGTTTAATATATAAATAATACATTGAATTATGTGTTATGTCATAATTATTTACAATGTACAATCAGAAAACAACTTAATAAAACCGTATGCAATACATTTATTTTTATACCTTTATTATAATACCATATGCCCTGCTAATTACAATGTTACCTAGTGTGCTTTAACAGTGAGGAATGAATTAGACTTTGGTGGATTTTATTCATAATTACAGGCATTCAATGTGGACTGGATTTTTCATGATGTACATATGTTTAGACTAAAATAATAGAAGTTGAAAATATTTTTCAAAGTATATCCAACATGGCTGACTGGCTACAGTCTTAGTATAGTGACCTCTAGTGAAAGTAGTCACATTCAACAAACATTACTAAACGTGTGCACAAACCATAACTGGAACAACCCTAAGTCTACTCACCAATTAAACTCCACCAAGAAACTTACATTTACAACAAAAACTGAAGAAAAGTAAAAGCTGACCTATTTCACAATGGCAGCATATAAATAACTTTTTTATCATTTTTATAAAGAACTTCTCAAGAATTCACTAAGTAAAATATTAACTCAATAAAAAAGGTTCTTAGTAGTCTGAGTTGTTAATAAAAACTGACAAGTCTAATTTATAATTAAAATTAGCCTAAATGACCAACAAGTGACGTCACAAGAATTGGCCAACTCACAAGTGCCGAGAGTCTCCAACTTATCACCATCTGTGACGGTTGCTAGTGTGTCGACTCGGACTGGGAGTAGCAACCCACTGCTGCTGAGTCTGCAGTCCCACAACTGACCTCACACACTAGTCAACACTGCTGTATACTACCATCTCACTCTCACTGCTTGTCTAGATTATTCTACTTGACACGATACTTGATTGAACCTGACAATTAAATAAAATTATACATCCATTCTGACACACTTCTAATTTGAAAAAGCTAAGTCAATGATTTAATTATTCAAGAATACTGGTTTTTCAAGAACGACAACACAAGTAACTGACCTGATTTCAAGAAGGACCCAGCATATAACCAAAACAATGTTTTTAAGCAAAACTTTAAAGAAGAGAACTTCCTTTTAATTTAACCCTTTGAGTTTCAAGTATTTATTAAATGGGTGTACTGAAAAGTGCCAGATATTTTTCCAATGGGTGCTCCTAAAAGTGCCAACCCTTTTGAAGGCATTTTGGAAGGTTTCAGTAAAAATTCACAGTTTGATTATCAAAAGCTATCTACATATTTTGTCCTCTCTGAAAACTCTGCCTAATAATTATAAAATAACAAAGACACTATAACATTAAATTTAGGAATACCAAAAATAGACTTCCCTAAAAAAATTCCAAAATTTGTTTTTAAATTTCATATTTCAACCAAATTCTCATTACAAAAAAAATCATATCCTTTTCTTTATCCATATCACTGGAAAGAGTGATAATCTTGATTGTTTATAAATTAATTGTTTATAAATCTTGAAAAATTAATTTCATTATCTTCAATAATGAGTGAGTTATACAACTTTTAAGTAACTGAGAAATATGCGTCACAATCTGTTGACAGTGCCTTCTTGATTGAATTTCGTTAAATTCAATTGATCTGAAGTGTACAGATTTATTTATAAGAAGAACAATTTATTTATTAAAGAACAGTTTTTCATGAACAATGTAATATGATATTAGTTTAAAAATATAAAATTTTTATTTTTAGTGATTTTTCCCGAACGTCCAGTAAAATCGGACGTTGGCACTTTTCGGCCAACTTTTTACATCCGGTAGAATCGAATGTTGGCACTCAAAAGGGTCAAAATAAAAATATATGCCATACTAATTAATTAATTATTTACCATTAGTTATTCACAATAATACTATTAATTGACTACATCTGCATTTATAAGTGACGTCAGAGGCCAACTCATCAACTAAGACAACATTGTCACCAACTGCAACAATGGGTCATTGAATGTAAGTGACTTGACACCTGATGTCACAGCAACACTGATCTTGGTCATCATAAAAACAACTCTTGTTTTTATTCACTGACCTACATTCAGAAATCTGGCATAGTTATATAACTTCTTTAATGTACAATACATTCACACCGTTTTTAGCAAGCTTGACAACCGCTCATTGATGTTTCTTATTTTTATTTTCTTTTAAGAAAATAAAAATAACCAGAGTAGTCTGTTAAACATCTTTAATCACATTTCAATACCCTTATTCACCGACAACATTTTACCACCTGGTCAGCACAGCCCTAAAAATTCTTTTAATCAAAGATACCAAAACACCAAAGTCCCAACAAATAGCTATATAGTTCAATCATCATACTACT